>NW_015505833.1:1259341-1269341 GCF_001515645.1 Sinocyclocheilus grahami
CACACACACACACACCCACACACACACACTCACATACACACACTCACACACACACACACTCACACACACACTAACCCTAACACACTCACACACACACTCACACACACACACACACACAGCTGGTAGGTAATCTGGTGATGCTTCTGTATGAGAGTGAGAATATGGTATTTTCACTATTTTAATATTTAGGTATAATATTCTCAATCTTTTCGAAGTGCCATCATTTTTGAACTACACTTAAAGCACGTCACATTTACTGCTGTTCAGCAAAATCCAGTCATTTCAACAAAATTCTGCACAATCTGTAATGCTGCTTGTGCACTGAAGGTTCTTCATGCAAATTTCACATCAGATTCAAACTGTTAGAAATCTAATAGAAATCTTCTTGGCTTGAGAGTGACTTCTGTGTGAGCTGTGAGTCGCAACATCTTGACAATGGAGAAAGGACCTTATTTGCCCAGAAAATTTAGCAGAACATTTCTCTAAAGTGACTGCATCTATAGGAATTCATGCAATCACCAATGTCCTGTGAGAGAGAAATATTACCACATGCATATTTTGCATAAGGTTCAAGTTGGACGCACAAATTCACAGAGTTAATCAACAGAAAGACGGTTGGTTTTCACTAATGTGACTGAACCTTGTTATCATCACCTAATGAATACTGTTTCCAGCTCCAAGCCTCTACTTGATTTCAAGAGAGAATAAAATCACGACAGCCTTTTATGAGCACTTTTTACTTAAAGCTAATCATTTAAAAACTCACGATCTTCACTAGTCTCTGGGCTCACGGTGTCCAGGATGACAATATTTTTATGATTCATACAAAATATATGAATCAATGTGTGGCCAGCGGAGTTTTTGCTAGAGAGATAAAGGTTAGGATCATGATTTTTTTGATAGTATTACAGCACACCGTGAGTGTAAATTACTGTTTTTTGTTTGCTTTTGGGATCTGTTTTGATGTGCTGTGATTAATTGATAGCTTTTAAATGATCAAATTTAAAGTGAACAAGTGGAAGAAATAGCCACTGACAGACAAAGACGGTAACAAACAGTAATTTTTATTCTGTTTGCTGAAAAATAGACATGTTCCAAGAGTAAGAACAGCTCTGATACCTTCTGTCTCCTTCCCAAGAGCCGACCAAACTAGAAGCTTTGACAGTTTGAGACGATTACCAGCGTTTGTGATCAACACACCTCTGAAAACACATCCATATATGTCAGTTTAAACAAGAAGAATCAATTCTCGAAGCAGCTGATATTATAAATGTAACATTTTTAGACTTCATTTAGGCCTGTCTGAGAGTTTCGATTATCCTAAGTTCATTAGAAAGCCTCTGCGTTTTCAAACAACTGAATGCATATGCAGTATGTTCAACGATAATTCATAATCAATAAATAACACAAAATATTACACTAAGAAGCAACGGCGACGGTTTTTCATTCTTTATCAACCTTCTTGAAAGCAGTTTACAAAGTTTCACTGAATTGTCATCATGCAACATTTGCGCTAATCAAAGAAAAAATATAACAATAATAAGATGCAAATACCTATGCAAAATAATTGTTACAGAGAACAAAAGCACAGCAGTGACTCTGCCATGAAGCCAAAGAGAAACACGAAACAAGAAAAGCCGACAGAAAGAAATCTCCAGCAGAACACTAGCGTACGGAAAGCTCTAATGATGGAGCAAGACTGATGTGCAACACAAAGAGAGGACATGACATAATCCCACAGGCGCATCTTAACTGTAATCTATTTTCACTCTTGATATCGCAGGCGATGATGTGTTTGAGCAGAATGGATGCACGTATTGTGGCTTGGAACACATTGCGTTCTGTCGACTAACTATTGACTGACTGTAGCAATAGAGCACGAAGCTTTCGCTAGGAGAGATTCGGAGAAAAATTTAACTGCCGTGACGCTTTCTGAATGAGCGATGACAAATCATTGTAGCTGACAGCGTTAGTAAGGCCTCCGTTCTGCTAGTTTATGAGATTTACCGAGTGATTTCTCTCATGTATCACGATGGGAACTGCGATTACAGTGAGGGGTGTGTTTGGGGTCATTGTAATAGAGAAACTATTCTTGCTTATTCGGTATTAATACGCACATGCTTTGGCGCCTCTGAAGAATATCAGCAGCCTAAAGTTGTTCTGATTCCTAGCCGTAGCGCGCGAGTATATTTGTGCTGTATGTCTTTATTCAGAAGCACTAGTGATGATAGACAAGGTACGCTTACGCTAATCACCATAAATACTCTCGGTGCTCTTGCTCAATATAGACGAATTATATGCGCCAGTGCAGTGTTATCTATCTCTACGGTTCCAGGAACTGTTGTTTTGTTTTGCACGGAAGCGTGGGATGCTTAAGAGGTCAGGTTTCCGCTCCGGGCTGGACGCTCTGCACTTTGGAGAGCGTGACGGGAACCTTGGCCTCTCCCGGGGTGGGAGCGCGGGTGACGGGCTGAACGGAGGCCTGGATCTCGGCGAGGCGCTCTTTGAAGCGCTGCTGCAGACGGAGCTCTTCCTTGGAGCTGCCCTGAGAGCAGGCGGCCAGCAGCAGCCCCACCGCCATCCCGCTGCCACCCACGCAGAACAGCACGGCCCCGGCCAGCTTACAGGCGTCCAGGGCCCGGTTGAAGCGCACCGCGCGGCCGTCCACGAACAGCAGCTCGTCTTCTCCGAAGGCTTCGAGTCGAGGCGGCGTGGCGTAGCCCACCAGCAGCACGGATAACCCCGCCACCAGAATCAGAGCGCCGAGCGCGAGACAGACCTGGTGGAGAGAAGCACAGAAGAAACTATTACTGTATTTATCACCACACTGAAAAAGATTTACCTCGGAACTATTTCCACTCAGAAATTCCTAGCAAGTTTCACAAATAATTACAAAGAAACGGCAAGCAACACATTGAATTAAACGTGGAATTTTGAAGTACAGTAGGAAGGCTGAACTTGTATTTTCTTAGTAATCTTTGTTTCATTTACAACTCCAAAATAAAGCAATAATCCCCATGAAGCCGTGGTTTACAGTGAATTTATAACAGCTAAGAGGCGTTGTTAGGTACGACGCGAAGCGGAGCTGTTATAAATTCACTGTAAACCACAGCTTCACGGGGGTTATTGCTTTTATAAAACGTTATTCCATATACGTAGTAAGGTTTCACAAAATAAAGCAGAGCAAATAAAGTGTAATGATATTAATAAACACAGTATTCTTCCACCAAACAATGTAGCTCCTCAGAAACAGTTGTGGTTGCTACAAAGCGGTTGCCGAGCAACACACAAACGTAAACAAAGGTGTGTGTTACTTTGTAGAGTCATTTATAACAGCTTCGAACGCGGCTCAGCCAATCAGAATCAAGCACCGGAACTCTCCGCTTTATAAAAGCATTTTTACAGAGCGGCGGGCGATTGATGTTGAAAAACAGGGCAAATTTGCAAATCAAACTGATAAAAACTTGACATGACGTTGAGTTGATCTAGGTCAAACATAGTGTCCTACATTAAACATTAAACCAGTTTCAGTGTGGGATTAACTTCCTATTTTCACCCAATGACCACTGGAAGAAACTGCCGTCCAAACTGAATTTAAAATGATGTTACAGCATCTTGAGATCAAGACTTGACTAATATTTGATGTCAAACTGATATCAAGGTGCCGGCTGGGTCTATAATAAACGCCTGCAAACTCATGTGCCAAAGGTGACAGAAGGGCATTTTTCTTCTAAAATAAATTCCTGGAATCAGCAGCTGAAATAATTTGTGAAAAGTCTGATATCAGAATAGAACTGCATGTCGTTTAGGTAGCAACTTTGTTTTGAAACAACAACAATGTCCATGCTAACATCCTAAACTGTAAAAAACAAACAAAACAAAAAAAAACTAAAAAGCCACGATTTAAAGAACTTTGCATTTCAAATAAAGTTAGTTTTATAAAATGATAAACGTCACATTTCAGCCTAATAAATGAGCGTGCATGTTAAATATGACTAAACATGACTAATCAAAACAAGCAGAGGATAAGCAGAAATACTGCGGTCACCACCAGATTCAAAGCACTCATAAACATCACATGGAGGTAAAATGAAAAAGAAAATGTCACTGAAACTTTTCTGAAAACTTTTCAGTTCCCTTCAGATACACAGGGCTTGCAAAATCGCTAGCCCGACGTCCCAGGGCTATTGTTTAGGTAGCAACTTTGTTTTGAAACAACAACAATGTCCATGCTAACATCCTAAACTTTAAAAAACAAACAAAACTAAAAAAAACTAAAAAGCCACGATTTAAAGAACTTTGCATTTCAAATAAAGTTAGTTTTATAAAATGATAAACTTCACATTTCAGCCTAATAAATGAGCGTGCATGTTAAATATGACTAAACATGACTAATCAAAACAAGCAGAGGATAAGCAGAAATACTGCGGTCACCACCAGATTCAAAGCACTCATAAACATCACATGGAGGTAAAATGAAAAAGAAAATGTCACTGAAACTTTTCTGAAAACTTTTCAGTTCCCTTCAGATACACAGGGCTTGCAAAATCGCTAGCCCGACGTCCCAGGGCTATTGTGTTTTCCAGTCGGGCTACCAAAACATATCACCGTCCTCCCCGACGGGCTATCTTGAACAGTGATATTAAATTCCTTCCTTGATTTGCATCATTTACTAGCTTGTAGGGGTAAGACGGATCATAGCTGATCGTTTGCACGTGTTAGTCTTGCCGATTTAAACATTCAAGTGTTTTAAACCATTCACGCGCATTCAAAGTGCACACAGAGAGCCGCGTTGCAGACAATGCGTGTACACAGAATTGATTCCTCTTTCACGTATCCTTGCATCTGAATGAACACATACACACTCGTAAACACAGTCGGTTATGTCTTAAGTGAACGTAAACAGTGGAGAAAGAAATCTCAAGTGCATCAAGTGCATTCGGTCTTAAAGGGGCAGCAGCCTATAAATATCTGCTGTTCCATAAGCGCCTCCTGCTGTCAGAGAGTGACATCTGCGTCTCATTCACAAAGCTAAAATCAAACCATTCTGCTTTTGCTTCAGATTTCAAAATTATGCAATCTAATTGCAATCTAAATAACATGTATTTAGCATATTTGTTTGGATCATGATTAAAATGCAGTGGTTGCCTCTGATTTTAAATGGAAAAAGCACAGCCAAAGCCTTAGTTTGTTTATATAAAGATATTTATTTTATTTGTATTATTTAATTATTTGATTTGGGATTTGTTTAAAAATGTCAAGTTAGTTTTATTATTTGACATATTTCAATTTCACAAAGAAATAATAAAAGGACACCTTCTCATTTATAATTTGTCTTAAATCTCATTTTGTTAGAAAGAAAAATTGTGAGAAATTGTCTTGTGAAACCAGTATCGTGCATCGTGAGTTGAGTGACTCGTTACATCCCTGCATGCTACTAGTTTTTGCTGTGGTATCAAAGAAGTATTCTGTTATTTAAATAATAAAGAACCATATTTTTTTTGCTCATCTGGAAAATTATCCGACCTGTTACTCAAAATCTGATATGATAATGCAGTATGATCCGAGCCGTGGGTTTTGTGATCCGTTACACTCCTACACTCTTGACTTGTTATTTGAAGAAAAAAAGCAACCACGGAAGTTTTTAATCATGCTGATCTGTCCACAGTGGAGTTCAGCCGGTGTCTTTTTTTTTTTTTTTCAGGCTACTTAAATTAATTTTGGGCTACCAAAATCTGAAGAATGTCTGCCCGAAGGGCTACCAGCGATTTTGAAAGTTTGCGAGCCCTGATACACATTCATAAGCCCCTCAAAAAAGTTGGATTTGCATGTCAATGGCTTAGTTTGCAGGTAAGATAATCATAATTTTTTTGGTCAATATTGGGATCATGATTATTACTCAGAGGCTTTTTAAGGTGTGAAAGTTCACTATAAATGAAAACAAGACAAAACAAGAATCATTGCAATACAATGATCTTTCTATCAAGATTATCTTGTTTTCATTGGAAAATTTTATTGGAAAAAAAATAGCAATTGAAAATAAAAGAAGCACATGTTTGCACGGAAACAGCAGAACGCAGCTCACCTTCCAGAGCACAGAGCTCCAGCGGCTCGGCGATCTCGGCGTCTGGAAATCTTCATCGCGCTCCCAGATGGAAGCGGTGCACTCCTCGTAGAACTGATGCAGGTAGGAACGCACCCCGTAACCCTGGTAACCGCTGCTGAGGGCGCCATGGCTCTGCTCAGTGTAATCCGAGCCACAGATCTCTGAGCAGGACGTCATGCTTCACATCTGCACACCAGCACAACATCGACATTGAGTTCCAATTTCACTTCAGTTTACCTGCCATGAAACTCTATGTGCATAATATTATTATAGCACTATTAACCTGTGAAGTATTTCATATTAATGCACTGTAATATTCTGTTTCATTTGGCACTTGACAGGTGTTCATTTCAGGCCCATTTTACATTTGATGCATTTAGCACACATACATCTGCTCAAATAAACAGTCAGGCAACTAACAACCTAAAGAAACAGCATTCTAGTTACAATATTTTGACCAAGCAGTTTTAATAAACTAATTCCTCACAATCTGAATAGTAATGATTGTCATGTGCTTGAAGCTGAAGTTTGTGCCACTTTGCTTCTGCAGAATTTTAAAGAGATGTCCTCCCCATTTGATGCACAGATAGTCTCTCCTGAAACCTAGAATCAGCTTTCTCAAAGTTGACCTATACACGGTGACTCTGCATATGAATCTGGAATAGGAGATCATATTTTAACATTGAACAAAGCGACAGACTCCAGCTTTACAGCAGATCTGATGACTGCTGGACGTGTTCAAACGCTGCTGCTGGGCTTCAGATATGAGCATCTGTGCGTGATGAGAGCAGGAGGGGAATGAGTCTGTAATGAAATCACGGCTGAAGCTCGTGACTCAGCCGTCCTTCAGCACATCAGTGAGCCTCCCTTCCTTCACACGACGTCCGCTTGTTTATTTGTAATTAAAGGGGTGTCATGCAGAGATACAGAACAACACGTTTACCCATCCTCAGTAGAATTCCAGTGCCATTGCGTAACATTCCGGAAGCACGTTTCACATAGGAATTTAAAAAAAGTCTAGTTATAAGCAATGAACCAACCCAACCAGCTATAAGGAGAATCACAACATTACAGACTCTGATTTGAAGCAGAAAAAGAATTAGAAAAGCAGACAAAGAGAAAAAGATACAAGAGTTTAGTGAGGGAAATAACTACAATCCCATTAAACACTGTGAACGAGAATGGAGAAATATAAAATCATACAAAACTACAGATTTAAAGATGTCGATTATATCTATATAAACAATATATTTTGTATTTATTGCAAAATATGCAAACAAATACAAATATTTTGATAGTTTGAGAATGTAGGGAAATGACACTGCGTCTGAAATCGAAAACCTCCCTACTGTACAGTATGCAAAAAACAGTATGAGGTGAGTAGTACAGTATGTCTCAATGTATAGTACATGAAAAACAGTAGGCAAAATGTACCCGGATGACCGACTACTTCCAGCGAGATACTGAAGTGTGTGCATTCAGTGGTCACTTTACTACCCCACGAGGCCACGCAACTGACACGCATCACATGACCATGGCAACATTCATTCATACTATATTCATGCTATAAAGAACATACCTTTTTTAACAGTCGCAAAGTAAGTTGAAACTCAAATGTAGTTCTACCTACTCTTTTTGATGCACCTTACGTCATGTATAGTGCTACATGAGAGAGGGCGGAGCTAAAGAGCTCTTATGACATGATTTCCTGATTTTGATTCTCGATATGATTCTCTGATTGATGGAGATTACAGAATCACGAGTAATATAGTTTATCATTAGGAATTCTGCTGCTAAACACAATTATTTAAAATAATTTTTTTTTGAAATAATGCAAGCAGATAGCTTAAACAAAGTAGATTTCATTGATTAACAACCTAGTAAGTAGGTCTGTCTTTAACCGTTTATAAGTTATCATAAAAAAAAAAATCCTTTATTTAGAAAATTAATTGGATTTTTACTTCGGGATAAGAAACTGTACCCACGCACACACACACACACACATTTATATATATATATATATATATATATATATAAATATATATATGCTGATTTATATTTAAATTGATGCAGGGCAAGAGCTCATTGCGTGATATAGCCTATAAAATGCAGTTATATGCCCTTACAATGTAATATTTAAGAGTTTTTGTCTCATATTTATATCATATGATAAGCGATATCACGAGTGCTGTTTTTGTCCAGAATAACACGAGTGCAAATGTGATTTTAAATTAGCAGTTCAGTAAATGAGAAGTTCATATTGTGTTATTGTGTGTTTTTCATAAATTTTGCCAACGAAAATATGAGGCTAACTATAAAGCCACTGTTTTGTGTGTCTCCGAGCAGCACACAGCGGTGAATCGATTCTGAATGAATCCAGGTTTTGAACGAATCGCGTGAACTGATAATTCTATGGTCTGTTCATAAAGAGAGCCATTTACTTCATTCCTGAATGAATCCAGGTTTTGAACGAATCGAATGAATGAATGAATGACAGAGGCGTCATGCCCATTCAAAGTGAGGGTAATAGCTGAATAATATTGTTTTATATTTGATGCAATCACACCGGTGTGATTAGATAGTTCAGTGCGGCACAGCATCAGCTGCTTAAATTCAAATCTGCATTGGCTTTGGCTGGCGCTGAGCCAGAGACAGACGTTTGTACAACGATTCTGTTGAGCTTATGAATGCAAGGGCCAATCAGAGACGTTCAGATGAGTCTTCGCTGAACGCAGTGTTTTGTTCACTCGCTCGCCGACTGCAGATGTGCGTACGATGTAAGATATTAATTTCACAGTGTACACAGCTTCAGTGATTTTAATGGGAGTTTGTGAGAGTGCCTGAACTCTGGCTAGACTGAAGTGAAAATGTGCTTCGATAATGTAAATGTTCTTTGCTCTCTGTAAAATGAAAGTGTTATAATACGATATTGTTATTAAATTCACATTATTGTCATATTAAAAATATTTGATGGCATGACACCCATATCTGGTAGGCCTACTTAAGTAAAAAGTCGGGTTTTTATGTGTAGTTAATAGATTACACTGTTACTCTACTTTGTATGATTGTAGATCAAATAACAATCTGCTGCAAAACGCATTTACTTACACGTTTGAGAATCGAGATATTTCCTGATATAGTTAACACGTTTGGAAATATTTCAAATAAAAATGAAAATAAATAAAATAAAACATAAGCCTATATCAGTTATACAGTGCTATTGTGGTTGCTGTGTCACATGACAAGCACGACAAGCATGCCACCTACTGGCAGTTTAGTTTCTTATCTAGAATATCATTTCATTAATAATAATAATAAAATAAATAAAACGTTAGGTCATCATGTACTCACCCTCATTATGTTTCAAACCTGTATCCCTTACTTTCTTTTATGGATACATATGCCCACATAAAAATAACAATAATAATAATGAAGAATGTTTGTAACTATAAGAAAAAGAAGACTGTTGGTGACCAAGCTGATTTGGTTACCAATGACTTTGATTGTATGAACAAAAATACTGAGATGTTTCTCAAATGATCTTTGTTTGTGTTTCATAGTTTATGTTAGGCCATTGTAGCCTTAATGATTAAATGTAATACATTGTAAGTTGCATGAAATAAAATATTTCTTTCTAAAGCTACTTTTTGTAATATCTAGGCCTACTTCTCATTTAACAGGACAATGGCATTAAATGATCTTCTTCTCACACACAGCAATGTAAAATGCTTACATTCTGGTCTGTTTTATTTCTAAATAGCACATGTTTGTTTCATTACGAATGATATCATCAGTTACAAATGATAATAACTGAGATGGGTTTGTGAATATGGCATGAAGCTGAAGGATTTGCACTGATTCTATCGCGCACGTCACCGGTGACATCATCCCGAG
>NW_015505833.1:1271841-1281899 GCF_001515645.1 Sinocyclocheilus grahami
TGATGGTGATAAAAATCATAAAACTACATTTTTGGTAGCTGAAATACTGCAGAAAGCCAAAAGTGTTGAATCCTTCCAAATACATTGAAAATAATACCCGCTGTGCCTTCTCTCGATCTCAGATTACTGAGCAAAGCTCAACAACACCACATGCTTGACAAAGCGTTTTGTGTGACTCATATTCCAAAAATCTCCTTGTGTTTGTCATTCGTGCTGAAAGTTTCATACACATTAATCAACATTAACCACAGCCTCTTGTGAAAAATAGAGTTAGACTGATAAATGGCTCTTAGTCTAGAACTGTGCAATCTACACTGATAAGAGCACCGGCTCTTGATCAATATTCCCTAATTAACAATGTAAATGAGCGCTGGCTGATTCATTTTCTTTTAGGCTACTTAACTGCAGTCTTCCCACAGACTGGTGTCTGTTCCAGCTGTACAACTATAGTGAATTATTTACATCCTGAGCGCTGGGTGTTTATGGTGAGCTTTAGGCTAAAAGCCATCTTAATAATGACTAATCAATAGTCTTCGTTTCAATCAAATGTCAGGTTTCACACTGCTCTCAGTCCTCTCTGCACTTCTCCTCTACTCTGTCAATGAGGCATTTTATGTAGCGCTTTATTGTGCATTGATGTACACGCAAAGTGCTTAGGATAAAAGCATAAATGTAAATGTATTATGTGTGGAAAACATAACAAGCACATGCTGAGAATTGCATTGTTTGCTACTGAACAGCAGAGCTGCATTTGTGCTCAGTCAGAGAGACAGTGAGCTGCTGATACCAGCCGATCTGAGAACAACACAACACACACTCCCATGCGAGGATTCATCTGTTATGTATGAGCTGCGCTGAATTTGACATGTGCATTTATTCATTTAGCAGATGCATTTATTAAAAGTGATTTACCGACAACCAAATCGTCATCAAACGTATGCAGTGACATTTTACATGAATATTTTTTGTAATCCAGTTAATTTTGCAGTCTGAAATGGGGTTATGCAACAAATATTTCAAATTTCATGCATGTGTACTGTCAGAGCGTGTTTGCCGGTCGTGCACGAGCCTCTGACTCGATACAGAGAGACTTGTAATGTTTTTATCATGGCAGCCTCTATAGCAACCACTTAATGATCTGTTGCTCCAGTGAAGCTGCTGCGTCGTAAACGACACAACGGATTCCTGGAATAAGAGTCCAGCGTTTTACAGCTGTTCTGACTTTTATATAATTTGAGCTGCATTTAAGCAGACCTTTGATTTGTTATAAACATACTGATTTCTGCTCATAATAAAAAGGTGAGCCAGAGCACGATTTGTCTCACATGGTGATTTCTGTGGTTCTGCTTTCCATCTCATTATATTGCAGTGTTTAACTGTGAACAAGCACCTGGCAAAGGGTCTGATTACAGTGTATGCACACCCTTCCCAGCATGCAGCTGAAGATTAGTCACTGTGTATCTTTCCTGCATCTGTAAATAACTATTTAACCGTACATAATACAGGTCTGGAATCATTTCCTCAATTTATATTCACTGGTGGGTTTTTTTTGTCTGCACAGAAGCAATCTCTCTCTCTCCTGCTTTATCTGTGTGTGGACAAGCTGCCTTTCTCATTCCGTTTCTATGGTTACAATCAGCGAAAGGTCACCTTCTGGTAGTTGCTGGAGAGCATGCGCCGCGTGATGACAGTCCCATAATCACACTTACAGCAATAACAGCTGATAAAAGCAGACTTCATTAAGTGTGTGTGTGTGTGTGTGTGTGTGTGAGTGAGTGAGTGTGTGTGAGTGTGTGAGTGTGAGAGTGTGTGTGTGTGTGTGTGTGTGTGTGTGTGTGTGTGTATGTGTGTATGTGTGTCACTCGGATGTGTTACAAGAGCCACTGCACACCATTATAAAAGCACTTTCACTCTCACACTCAGTTCTATATCAGCAATACATAATTTCAAAATTGACAGTGAACTGTTGATCATGTTACAAATGTGTAAATGCAATACAGCTTGGGTTAAAGAGAAGAGCACATCCTGATCTCATTCTTTCCTTCATGTACCTGCAGGATAAATGCAGTCATCAGTGCTAAACCATGTGAATGTGTTTAACCTATTATTGAAATAGGCCAAATGCAATGCTGTAATATTTCGGTTGATATTCCATCAATACGATCCTGTACACTGGAGCAAAAGAGTGACACCGTCTGCCTCCTAGTGGTTGATATTGGCTGACAGCAGATTTCAGGTTTCTTCACACTCCATGAGTGATGGAGCAACACCAACAGCAGCTATACTATAAATCAGCATATGCTTATTTACATGCGTTAATAAACACATATAAAGCGATTCTTCACGATTTCATCAGTCACAAACCAAGGATGCTGTATGTAAATGTAACCATAATATAGCAGATCTCTTTGTCTCACACTTGCAGCCGAAGGCTTTCTTCTCACGTCCTTCATTCAACAAATGATAAGCTCCTTCACCTGAGTTGCTGTAATGGTTGGTTAATCATTTAATAACCAACCCCTGGATGCTCGGTAATCAGGTTACCGCCCCAGACAACCTCATCTTAATTTCAAAAACACTAATGACCATTTTGATTGGTCATCAGTCAGCTCTCCATGCTTATGTATGGAGCCTCTGGCTCCCAGCGAGAGCTGACCGCTCCATTCATCACAGCACACGTCTGTCACTGAGAGCCAGTGAAGACTTTCTGAGCTGGAACAGACTCAGGTCACTGGCTGTCACGTGTCTGTACTGTACTCAGACTCCCGTCTCAAATGAGCACACACTACGAGTGTTTACAGGCCAAAGAGAAATCGAGTTATATGCCAAGGTTTAACAAATTTAATCTTTGTGTTGATGCTGATTTCATGCATATGAAAAGCCTTTGCACCATTGTGAACAAAGGTATTTAATGACTTGAAATCCCTTGGGAAAAAGAAATACACTTCAGCGTACTTGTTATGCAAATAATATACTTCAAACAAATATACTTGAGGGCAAACTGAATGTAATGTTTGCATAAGTTGCATGTTAATTGCAATTAAATATAAATGCATTAGTTTAAAATTTATATTAAATGCAATTAGCTGAACTTTAGAGTGCTTTTTTGACTCAATGTAGTTAAGTACGTCATTATGTATACTCTTCTGCAAAATGCAAAAACTATTGTAATTGTATTGTATTTGTTGTTGATGGTCACGTAGAGTCATGGTACAAATGCATGACTGCTTCTGCTGTTTTCCTGTAGTTTAGTGTTTCCAGATGAAAGCTACACTGTAAAACAAAATCCGTAAAATTTACGGTAAAAAACGGCAGCTGTGGTTGCCGGAATTCTACCGTTTACGGTTGCAACATTTTGGGTTTTACGGTTTAAACTGAAATTTTCAGTTAAATGCCGTTAACCGAAATAATGTTAATATACCAACCTATTGAAGTACTGAAATCCGTTTTGTAGCTTTGTAATACACTGATAGCCACCAAATGCAGGAGGTGATGAGAAAGCCACACGATGAACCAAAGCCCATCACAAGCAGCTTTTAAATAATAACATATATAGAAGGTGCACACCATCACGGTAACACACATGAAACTGAAATAATGCAATAAACATGCATTTAACAACATTAGGTGTAACATATAACCCTAATATACACAACTGATAAGAAAAAACTAAGAAGAAACAAAAAAACATCAAATTTTAAATGTAACGCAGGGAATTCTGAGAATGTCAATTTACGGTTATTCACTGTAAATTATACATTTTTTTTTCACTTCCAAAAAGAGAATACTACTGTAAAATTACATGTAATGTCCAATACAGTTTTTCACCGTATATAGCAGGGGAATTTACCGTTAACCATTTAACAGAATTTTTACTGTAGCATTTTTACAGTCTTTTACCGTTAAATTCACGGTGATTATTTTTACAGTGTACAGAAATAAAATCAGCTCTGATAACTGCTCTTGTCTAGTTCGAATACATCTCTTCACTCCACTTTCACCGGGAATATGATTTGACCCACATCATTATTCTGTCTATACTGAGTTCAGTCACTGCACTATTTCCATAAACACATAATACTGGCTTTCCGAGGGAAAAAATGGTCTCAGTCAGTCTGTGTCTGCATTCATTTCTTTCTCTATTCCTGCTCCGCAATAAGCTGCTCAGAGTTTCAGACGCCATCATTTCCCCGTGACTCTCGGTGCGATCACGCCATGTTCATTTCCCCTGGCATTGTTAATATTAAAAACAAATGCACTGATGCTGGGAAATCCGGTGTGAGTGATGCAGATCCAGAGGCCATGCACCTGCTTCAGCATCTACAGCACAACACACATCATTTATCATGCAAAACAGATCTTATCAGAGCCTAATGCTGGATGGGCAGGTGTCTCTTCATTTGTGTTCTGGATAAAGCTGATCTTTGTGCTCTCCCTTTCTCTCTTTCTTTATTTCTTCCCCCCTTTCATTGTACCTCCTGCATCTTCCCCTCCATCCATTTTCCCTCCGCCACCTTTATTTGCATTCGATTAACCATGCAGCCCTAGTCTGAAGGGTTACTAGGAAGCAAAGCCGCTAGAAGGCAAGCCTGCAACCTTTAGCCAAAAAAGCGTAATGGCTAATGCTAGCGCTTCCGCTTTGTGGCAGTATGTGGGAAAAGAGACCAGAGGCTGTTTTTTTGAATGGATGTCAATGGAGCAGAGGCTTGACTACACTGAATAAACAGCTTTTTAGAGGAATCAGCTCATCATTTAATGAATCGAGAGCGTATCGGCTAATCTTCAACATGTTTTACACTAAACAGTACTTTTGGATTGAACTATTTTTAGAGTTTACACTGAAACAAATGCCATTTTATAAGAGAAGTCACTGACTTTTTGCGACAGGTGGGATACAGATAACGGCATTTCTCATTCAGTGGCTTCCCAGCTGACAGAGTCAGAGAACATTCCCTGATCTAGCAGCCTAATGTTCTGGAAAAGGTCTCAAAGGTTATGAGCAAACAAATATATTAGTAACATTAATAGAACCTTTGTTCAAAGTTATCTGGTTTTTAATAAAGCTGTCAAAACGTTAGCACAAAAACATTATTTATACATCATTTATAGATATTTTTCCTGAAACATTTTAGCTGTACATTCAGTTTTGTGTACATTCAAACAACAGTTTTTTTAATGTTACTACTTGTTTCAAAAAGTTCAGAGAACACTCAAAAGTAACAATAATGTTTGCAAAGTGATAAAATGGAAAGATCCCTTAACCAAGAACCCCGAGGAACTTTCAGAAACAATTGGAACATTAGCAAAATATTAAGTAACACTTTATTTTAAGGTGTCTCTGTTATACATGTTACATGTACGTACTATTATAATAACAATTAATTATGCATAACTACATGCAAGTAACCCTAAGCCAAACCCTAACCATATAGTAAGTACATTTAATTAATATTACTCAGTATTTAAAAGTATAGTTACACTGTAACAAGGACACCTTAAAATAAAGTGTAACCAAATATTCTTAGAACATGTTTTTGTTAGCTGGCCACTGTCTGTAGTGCTCGAACTCACGAATGAACTTTTTCAGTCAGTTTATGTATTGATGATCAGTGTCGGGCAGTAACTACTTACTAGTAACTAGTTACTGTAATAATATTACTTTTTACAGTAACTATTAGTGTAACCAATTACTAATAATATTTCAGTAATAATATTACAGTTACCATCCATAAAACAGCTTAGTTACTCAGTTACTTTCGATGCCTCAACCCCACTGATTTAAAATCCAACAATCAAATAAGTCCTAGATTTATTTTCATAATTTTCACGACTCGCACATGCATGGGATGTCCCCAGTGCAGCAGGCACGCTTGGAATATGGAAAAGCTTACATTCAGCAGATAGAAATATTGCATTATATTGATTTTGTCAGGAAAAACGATGATCTGAACACGGTTGAGTAAGTTGTGGCTGTACTTTACTCTGGCATTACATCCCTCTGATCAGCATGTGGCACATTATATTACTGTAATTAAAAATATTTTTGGAAAATTAAACAGTTTCTTACAAACTCATGTGATTTGATAAAACACATAATGAAATATAATCGTATATGGGTAACGCAGAAATTACAATTAACTTCACATGACAATTAATGAGATTAATACAACACTTGAATTTTATGTGGAATATACACAGTTACAACTTCTGTGGGGCGTGAAGAAAAAGTAACGTAACTAGTAGTGTAACTGATTACTGTTGCCAGAAAGTAATAAGTAACACTATTACTTCTGAAAGGAGTAACTAGTAATGAGTAATATATTACATTCTTTGAGTAACTAGCCCAACACTGCTGATGATGCTCTTCACTATATTTCCTCTTTCTCTCTCCTTCTACTGCCATGTCTCTCACTGGCACACATTACCCACAAACCCCTGCTTGCCCTCCTCCAGCGCCTGGAATGAGGTATAGGTGGAATTTAATAGAAGAACATGGCTCTAATCTTCTGAAGATGCAGCTGAGCTGCAGGCCTTCTGTCAGATTGAGGGAGGAAAGCTCAGACTGTGTTTCCGAGCTCAGAGCGGATGGAGCCACAGCTTCAGGGAGTGTGTTGAGTTGACTGCTAATAGATCTTTATTAATCCAGAGCAGCAAAGCCTGAAATAGCCTTTTAGAGACCAATTTCGAAGCCCACTATGTGTAAAGAAAACTGTATCACCACTCCTGAACTTCAAAGGCCCGCGCTCAAGCGTGTTTAAAGCAGGAGAACTGAGATCAGCGATAGCAAATGATCCTGTGTGATTCGGCTTGATCTGCAGATACTGCAAGACTCAGAAACAGCAGGTACTGCTAGTTTAACCACACGATTATTCATCTGATTAGATACGGTGCAGTGTGTTACATGAGAGGAAAGCGGATGTAGATCATCAAGGCGATCAGAGCTGGACAGATGAGCATAAATTACCATCCTGGCTATTAGATGCTGGTTTAGTTTAGCTGTGCTGTAGTTATGTTACAGTATTATATGTTATATGTATTATACTGTATGTATACAGTATATTAAAGTACAAAAGGAGGCCTACAAATTTTATTTGCTCAAAATTTACTCAACCTCTGGCCAGCAGGTGAGTATGTTTCTTCATCAGATTTGGAGAAATGTAGCATGCAGTGAATGGGTGCCGTCAGAATGAGAGACCAAATAGCTGATAAAAACATCACGAAAATCATAATAATAAAAAGTGTTCTGGTGTGAATCAGGAGAGAAATCTGCACAGATCAAGCAGCGTTTAAACAGCTCTAAACTAATATGTGGCTGGATTTTGATGTGAGAGATGACAGCAGATGCACTTTTGTACTGGAGGAAGCGTTATTATGGATTTGTCACAGTCTTCAGCGGGTGTGCCCAGGATGGCCACCAGATGACATTGTTCTCGGTGAGCACATGGCTTGTGTTGTGTTTGTTTTGTGCCATGTGCTCTCTCCTGTCTATTGTCTTGCCCCGCCCATCTTGTTACCTCGTTATAGTTTAAGTTGCTCCACCCGTGTCTCGCTCGTTAGGTTTCCCATTTATTCTCCTGGTGTCTGTAATCCTGTGCCGATCCGTCGTTTTGTGTGTTATGTCTGCATGTAGTGTAGTTTTGAGCCTGCCTGTCTGTTTTTCCCCTTTGGGGTGGTTTGAGTTTGTTTTTTTTGTTTCATTTTGTTATTAAAGAAGGAACCATTCCTCCTGCACTTGAGTCCTCGCTTCCTCTATCCACACGCACCGTGACAGAATTATGACCGGAAGCGATGATTTGACGTTAAAAACATCTGAATGCTGGATTAGTTTCAGATTTTGTCTTCTCCAGATGTTAACTGATGGACTGGAGTGCTGTGGATTATTGTGATGTTTTTATCAGCTGTTTGGACTCTCATTCTGACGGCACCCATTCACTGCAGAGCATCCATTGCTGAGACACTGATGCAGAGCTACATTTCTACAAATCTGATGAAGAAACAAACACATCTACATCTGGGATGACCTGAGAGTGAACACATTTTCATTTTTGAGTGAACTATTCGGTAACCCTTTATTTTAAGGTGTCCTTGTTACATGTACGTACTGTTATAATAACAATTAATTATGCATAATTACATGCAAGTAACCCTAATCCAAACCCTAATCCTAACCCTATAGTAAATACATGTAGCTAATTAAAATTACTCAGTACATAAAAGTATAATTACACTGTAACAAGGACACCTTAAAATAAAGTGTAACCAACTATTCCTTTAGGTCAACATAGTTACACATTACATGTACTTACAGTAGTAAATCATGCATCAGGCAACTAACCCTAAACCAATCCCTAACCCTAATCTTAACCCTACACTATAGGTACATTAATTACACTGTAACAATGTCACCTTAAAATGAAGTGTAACCACATAAAATCTCTCTCTTTTTTTCTGTGCAGTAAATGGTGAGGTGAATGCCTGCGGTCACTGAGCAATAACCGCTTCAGCAGATTCTGAGCTCCTGAACCAATTCCTCCACATAATGTTGAGATTAGAGCACTGTCGATCTCTCCTGACAGAAGCAGTTAGACCCGCGAGCATCTGACGGACACAACAGAAGCATCAGGGTGCTTTACAGCTCCGCATGTGAGAGTTTTGTCAATTTAGTGAGTTTAAAATGCATTCCCAGGCCCGGGCTGAGTGTGCTCAGGGACTGCATGCAGGAATAATGTTATTCTTCTCTTTCTGAGTTATCTGGGTTTCTATGTGATATGGCACACGGTGCAGGGACGGATATCGGGGACATGATGAAAAAAGCAAGGAAATACTGCACACACACAGGCAGAAGACTGGTTTGATGTACGCGGGCCCAGCGCAGGTGCTCACTGATGAGTGGACTGTCGTGTTCATTGATACTTGATCACACTAGGTGGTCCACATTAAATACAGCGCAGAGAGCCGATCCTGACACAAGCCCTGCGGCACGGCTCCGCTGACCCGCTCATTGAGCCCCGTGATAGATTCACACACACTCTCAGATAATAAGGAGCCGGTGGGCCTGTGAGCTCCATCTCCTCTGAATTCATCATGCGCTAGTCACATTACAGGCCTTTACCAGAGGAAGGGTCTCCTTTAATTGTGAACCGACCCCCTCGTATGTAACAAATCACCTGTCTGTGGAAGCAGCGTTTCTCAGACGCTCAGAGGAGGCCAGAGAGAGAGTAATAAGGCCGTTTTTCTAAAGGATGCTGCGACACAGGGGAAGACGTGTCAAGCCATCCAGCATGGACACACCAGGCAGACAGGTGGCCCGTCAGATATTCCCCAGGTAGGACTGATGGTGTAAGAGCAGCACCTGCAGAGAGATGAGCTGATTTGGAGGAACAGTTGCGTCACATGGCACTAGATGGCAGTATTAGTCCAGCGAGCGCTGCGTCTGCACAAAGAGTGATGTAATCCACCAGAGGAGAATGTAAATTATTAGACAAAATCTTTGCTGCTTGCCCTTTTTTTTGCAGTAACTATCACCTTCATCAGGAAAAGACATATATCGCTAGCTGCTGGCTATTGTGAGAGGTCAGGACACGAGCTGTAAACATCAATCGCTGCTATAACAAATGCTAAATTGTAGGCTGATGTAGACGAAATGCATTAAGTTGGTATTTTGTGTCTATATAAAAAGTCAGAAACCAGAATAGCTTAAAAAACAGAGCTTAATCAGCTATGAATGTTTTTTAGGGCTATTTATGAGACATATTATAGCTACATGACCCTTAATTATATTATCAGTGGTCATCAACAGGCTCAGTCTGTTTGTTTATCACATGTTTGTATCTTTGATAAATGAAGAACAAATGCACGTTACAAAGTTTGGGGTCGTTGAGATTTTTTAAATGTTTTTGATATGAGTCTCTTCTGCTCACCAAGGCTGCATTTGTTTGATCAAAAATACAGTAAAAACAGTGAAATATTATTACAGTTTAGAACAGCTGTCTTCTATGTGAATATGTGTTAAACTGTAATGTATTTCTGTGATGTGCAGCTGTATTTTCAGCATCATT
>NW_015505833.1:1282400-1295531 GCF_001515645.1 Sinocyclocheilus grahami
GTGACCTGACAAGCCAAATGCTGAAATAAAGCAAATAGTATGTTATCAGTCCCAAAAGATGATGAAGACGATGCAAAAGTATACAAAACCTTTTCATAGTTCTCAGAACTTTGGCAAACGTTCTAGCAAGGTTCCCTCGAGTTACGGAAAATACTTTCTCACAGAGATAGATTCAGAGTTATCTGGTCTTTAATAATGTTCTCAAAACGTTAGCACAAAAACATGATTTATATATCGTTTATGGAGCATGTTTCTGATGCATTTTTGTTGGATGTTCATCTATTATTTTTTTAAAATGTTACTACTTATTTCAGAACGTTCAGAGAACATTTAAATGAAACATTACCTTAATGTTTAATGCGAAATGATAAAATAGAAAGGATCCCTGTTTTATTGATGGATGTAAATGAAAAAGAATAATTCAAATTATGCATTGTATTCATAAAGTGTAAAACATTGTAGAAAACATGCCTTGAGCATTTTATCTAGACTTTCACTGTGTTAAACTACTTTACTTCTTTACTAAAACAGTTCAGAACAAACATTCTCAAAACTTTGCTGTTAATTGTTTCAACAAAAGCGTTCATTCTGTAATTCTGTAAGAATGTCCATTCAATGTTATCTGGTCTTTAATAATGTTCTCAAAACATTAACACACACACTTTATTTATACATTTTTCATCTTTTATCTAACATTTTTAAATGTTACTACGTGTCACATTCAGTAATGGTTGCGAGTGCATTGCCATCTGTTCATCTATATGTAATAATTTCCTCCGTTATCCCAGCAGAACTGCAGTTGCTTTTGCGTTATCTCAAGAAAACCTCTGTTTGAGAACCGTGTCAGAAGTCCTAGGAGCCTCGAATCTCCCGTCCTCGATAAACCTCAACACTTTAGATTCTCTTGACTTGTTTTGCAGTTCGGTCCAGTGCACTGCTGCAGCTTACAGTGTCAGTCTATTTCATTTCGAAGCAGGTTTTCAACCATTTACGAGAGACTGACACCACATCCATTTGAACTGACAGCCAGCAAATAGCCCTCCAGTCTCCATTTACTTCCACAGGGACGTCAGCTGAAAATAGCAGCACAGCCTCCACGCTGGACGCTCTTCTGGCTGAAGTTTGAATAACTTGATAAATGTGTGATGTGAGCTTGTTTAAATGAGTTTAGCCTTCTTTCTGTTTGAAACCTCAGCAGCACAACCTGAACTTTCTCTGCAGCGATAAACTCGATGCATTATGGATGAAGGCTGGGAAATGCTCACTTTTTCTTTCTGGGATGTGAGCTCTGATGGTTTGTTGCATTGTGTTTCTTGGATCTTTAAATCAAATAGACTTTGTTTATTATGAGACTAAAGGAAGCAATATGGATCAAACGCAAGCCTTGGTTGTTACATATCAAATTTATAGAGCGTATGAGTGAGAGCTAACATGATATTCTATGCTTTTCCTCAAGGACGCCAGAAACATCACTTTCTTTCTTGGTATTTTGGACTCTTGAACACTGCTGCTTCCCTCTTTCATCTGCATTGTACTGTCATGAATACGAAAAAGCTTTGGCATTTCTTCAGTACATAACAGCATGTGGCATATAAATGTACAGCCAACTTATACTTTCATGATAACGTATTGTCTTTAATATCAGAGAATGACCTTAACGTCCAGTCCAGACCTTCCCAAAGCATATGCAGTGCTCTGATGAGATTCCCATTCAGCGGGTTTGTCAGGATTTTCTCAGTGGTCCGTTATGAAGAGCATCTGCTGAAGTCTTTGCGGAGCCCCAGCAGCTCAGAAACCCAACTTTACAGTGAGCAGGTGTCAGAATTTTAAACAGATTGTCCTTTTGTTCCCTTTTCTGAGTACATTCCCACTAATTCCAGGAAGATTGAGTCACCTCGACCTGTGTCCTGCCCCTCATTTGAGAGAAGCGCTGGAAGAAACTCAATCCTGTGTCTATTGAATGCTCAGCACTGATTTAACAGCTTTAGGGGACAGTCCTACACATGCAAAACTGACAATCTGTCACCATTTACACTCGCAGAATGTCTGAGCTGCTCTCTCCCATACAGTGACAGTGAATGGACACTAAAAAGGACAATAAGCAGAATAAAAGGAATTTCATATGGACGAGTGAGGAACCAATCAAAATTTAAATTGTTGATCAAATCCGGCCTCAAAAATCTTGCAAGACAGCTGTAGTCTCCATTCACTTCCATTGTATGGAAAAAAGCAAGCTGGGTCATTGTAATACTATTCTACTATCCTTTCACATTTCCATAAAATATCTACTATACTAGTATCTGCTATAATCTCTACAATATTTACAATCTGTATATAATATCTACTATACAGTACACTACAGTGCATGTTTTCAAATCATTACAAAGTAATTCACTTTATTCATATGCCACTTTATTCATTCTTGAAGTGAAGTGACATTAATCAATAACCAATGTATGATTAATAATATATATATATATATATATATATATATATATATATATATATATATATATATTGTTTTTTTTTATGTATGGCACATTAAATAAAACCTGAACGTAAGCACTCATTTCAGACACAAGCATATGAAAGTGTGTGGAATATTTCTTACTTTAATGGCAATTTGATCAAATCTGGAGCATCGATACAGCTGAGTTCTCAGAGAGGGAAATTGGATCGGTCTGTGTGAGTTGTGCTGTGTGGATGACGTGCGTGATTTCTTTTGCACTTACAGCATCGGGAAATACTTCCATCTATCACCACGTAAAACAATAACGCCTGCCAAAGCCAACATGCTGGCTCATAGATCATATCCCGACTGTCACCCAACCTGGCAGGATCCCGTTACGCTCTGAGCAATCGGCCAAATATTTGCATTTCTACATAACCGGCCGGTTTCAAATTAAATGTGCTGTAATTGTTTTCACAGAGTCTCTACATGTCCTCATACTGCTGGACTGCAATATACTTGATTTATTTGCGGAGCTGAAATTGGAAAACTACAGATCTTCTGTTTATATGGATTTTAACAGCAACACTCATCTACAATGGGATGGTTCGTTACCACAAGTAGGAAATGGATGCAGAACAGGTCAAAAATTAAGAACTGGACGTGGAGCTGGTCATTAGTCTTTGTAAAAGGGATCACATTAACCATGTACACAAGTGAGAATGTCAGATAAATGCATTAACCCTCTGGACCTCTTCGAAAAAATTAATATTTCGAAATTAAAAATTTTTTTTTATTTTTGTCACATTAGCTATGTGAACACACAAAACATTCATGGACATGATTCGGATATGTTAAAGGGTAAAAAAAAAGTCACACTTGGCTCCTTCGCGGTCAAAAATGAACGACATAGGAAATTAATAGGAGATATGAAAAAATACGAAAACTCTGATAATTTTTTGGTGGTACAAACTACAAATCAGCCACTGTGCTGAACAAAAGTGCACAGCAATCAAGGGGTGACTCTCTAAAATATCAAGAGGGCAAAATAGACACCCACGCACACACACACATACACACACACACATACACACACACACACACACACACACACACACACAGAAATGGACTGGTAAGACTGCAACAGAGCAAATTTTGAGAATATTCAATGACTGATTGAAATCATAATGCAAAACATAATATTTATCTAACCAAAAATATAAAAAACTTGACAAAAAGTAGTCTTTTATAATGTCTAAATATATATCTAAAAGTAAAACCTAATAAAATGAAGAAATTGTATCTAAAAAAACAATGGGAATCCAAAGGCCTCTGTGTATATGTATATAGCGAACTATACAGGCGTTTACATGACATTACACACGTTTTTATTTTTTTTATGCCACCAGATGGCACAATTCTCACTTCAAAAAATTTATTTTAAATGATTTCACTCTGTTTTAACATGAAATATTGCATTTATTGAAAAATAATAAATAATTAATTAAATAACGTGCTTCATCAGGCCGTTTGCAAATTGATCATTCCAACCGTAATATATAATTATGTTCAACAGAGATCAGTCACTCGCAGGACGACCGATGCAATTTGATCAGCATGTTCTGCAATATCACTTTTCATGTTCATTTGTCATAATCGTTACTGATTTCCTCGTGCATGATTCAATTCCAGTTCATAGTTTTAACGTTGTTACGATTCAGCGAAAGACATGACAGAAAGACAATGAGATTCAAGCGGCTGGCAGAAATGAAACGGAGCGCTGTACGTGTCTCCTCTCTGACACAATCACATGTGACGTTCATTTCGCTCTCCTCGCGGGATGACGAATCAGAATCGGGCCTGTTAGGGTCTCCCGGGAGCCCAGAGCCAATCAAAATCAAATAACCCCAGATTGAATTATTTCACTACTTTTATTGCATTGTATTTCTCTGCTGAGATGAAGCTGAGTTTTTGCTCTGAAATCAACACGGATTTGACAAACTCAGATGCTGAGTGAAATTTTTCCAAAGATCTTCCCAAGCAAAATCACTCCGAATGAGCCATTTTTGGCCTGTGTTTTAAATAAACAACACCTTCTCACCCAAAGGTTTGTCTTAAACTGAGAGAATCCTGGCTTAGAGTGTCCAGCAGATCGGCATTTATCACGTTAACATTTGCAGACTATCGTTTAATGAAATGCGGCACTCAAATAGAGCTCTGGAGAGTCAGCGCAGACTGAAGCAAAACACAGAGGTGCGCGGCGACAGCGATGTGGAGCCATCTTTAGAGCGCTAGCTTAAGGTCGTTAGCGTCCACAGAACAACTCCAGGGAAATTTGATGGATTCAGGAGGGCATTTGCCCTTCAAGTCTCTGCTATTTGCTGCAGGCTTACCCCTGGTTAGCGTTTAATCTAATGCCAACTGTCTACGGCACAGAAAAAATGAAAATATCGCCGGTGAAAAATGAGTATTCCCTTATCAGAAAAATGCTTGGCTACATTTATTGGGCCTCCGAGGATCCCGTATTTGCCCTCCTAGGAGAAGTGAACAGAGCCAATTATGCCAGAGTGATTTACCAAAGCCGTATATATTTCTCTTTTAGAGACTTGTTGGAGCTCATGTTTCAAAAAGTTTGTCTCGGGGGAAAACAGCGATGGTTGATTAGAGGTTAGCCCTGAGATAAGAACACAGTACACCTACTGTACAGACTAGAGGAACAAAAGTGAAATAAATTTGATTGCAGTTGAATATTTGAGCAGTCACAAAGCCAAAACCTAGATATTTTAGGCAATATAGAAATCCTGGCCAGGATACGTCCTGGGAAAATGGCACGTATGGTCACCCTACTTATTGCTAGTAGAAGGTCTAAAGTGGACTATCAAAATAAAGTGTTACAGAAACGTTTCATTATTTCTCTAATGTTCCATTAATGTTTGCAAATTGATGAAATGGAATGTTCTCTTAATTTTTTTGTTTATGTTTGCAAAAACATACTACAACTAAGCATTTGAATGCTCAGAGAACAGTCAGAAATAATGCTTTCATAACTTCATGGAAACGTTAATGTTCTTAGAACATATTTTTGTTAGTCCAGAAACAGCAGATGATGTATTTTTAAAAAATGGTTTATATAAAAAGACAACACTGGAGCGTCAAATGTGATCTCATCGCTCTTTCAAATACATCTTTATTCTTAATAGTCAACGATTTAAGGCAGTGTTTTCAACCCTGTTCCTGGAGGCACACCAACACTACACATTTCCCAACTCTTCCTAACTGAACACAGCTGATTTAACTCATCAGCTCATTAGCCGAGAATCCAAGACCTAAAGCCTCCAGAAACAGAGTTGGGAAACATTGACTTAAGGTGTGTCTTATGCACTATTCCATTGGTGTGAGTTGCATATGAAAATTCCAGTAAGAAAAAGTGCACTTCAAATATCCGCATTATGCGCTTAATTAACTGAAAAAATGATGTGTGGAGTGTTGGACACTTCGTGCACTCAGCTGTCGCAGCTTTAATTACGTAGCTGAAGGAGCATAGCTATCAGACTCGGATGCAAAAATAACCTTATAAAATCCAGACGCTAGAGTACATACTAGAGTACATACAGTGAATGTGAGACACAGCGTTAGACTTGTTTTGAAGATGCATGTTTCTTGGCAATGCCTTGAATGTTTATTAAGCATAACAATGGGGCATTACAAAAATCCATATTTGTTGTAATTAGTATTACACTAACATAAAGTACACTAATTACACGACCAACGCTATAGTGATATCATATCCAGATCTGGTGCACTCATGTGGAACGCTCTGGACTGAGGTTTTGCTGATCAGGCGTTCTGTAAAGGTTACCGTGTGACTCTCTGAGAAATGAAACTTGACATTAGTGTAATGTGTTGCATTTTATCACCTCACATATTAATTAAGAGGCTAATTCCAGAAATCTATTACACTAGTGCTTTCCGTTGACTCAGAACTCTCTGCAGCTACTGTTAAGTGTTGAGCCCTAACAAACTGCACACGGCACGTTACTAACTTCACACAGGAACAGTCCACATCTCAGAAGAACACGGAGGTACAAAGCAAATGACTCTCATTCATGTCAGCCTTAAAAGCCCCTCTTATCTGTCTTCTGATGAATAGTTTCTGGATATCATCTTATGGAACACATCAATATTCCCCTCACAAAGACCCTCATTGCTGTGTCTTGCTTATAAAGTATGGGAAGGTTTTTACTCTAAAGGGAAGCAGCTGCTTGGTAAATTATGGGTCTGTCTGCACCATCCATTTTACATCCTCCATCTGGGAATGTTGCCAAAACAGGAGGAGTGGGAATGTGCGGTGTGACTGTGTGTGAAGGCCTGTATTCCAGAGAGCTGTGGAGAGGTGTGAAACATAAACGCTCAGCCATGCGGGTCACAGAGGTGGTTTTGTCTGAACTGCAAGACCACCTTGACTGGGGGGAATTCAGTAAGTGCTGTTTATTTGCACATGCTGTCCGTGTGCTTTTAGCCCCCGATTCACTAAAGGAATTATGCTGAAAATTCCAGCTGAATGCAATTTGCACGGCAGGAGGATGCAGCACATGATCTGATGGCTTCATAGGTCTGTGTGATCAGCTGCAGAAAGTGCGTTTGAATGCACTAAACCTCTACAGATGGTCCTCTCCACCATTTGATCATAATTCAACAAATTACTGTTGAAATGGCTGAAGAAAATATACACAAACCTTGCAGCTGCGCTAAAGCCCGCCCCCTGCTTTATAAACTGTACATTTATACAGCCAGCAGTCAGTGAAATGTGCTCACAAAGTGGTAAAAATTTATTAGAAATGATTCTTATGTGGGCATAAATGAACTGTGGCATTATAAACTATTTTCATTTCTTGTTTTTCATTAAATAAACTATTATGCAGTATGCAGTATCATAAATGTTAAAAACTAGAGCGATAGTTTACCAAAATCAAGACAAACACATCTCACAGCTAATGGCTCATTCCTTAATTGAAGGTAGATAAATGTCAAACACACAGGGCTTCCATCAAATAATAAAGGATCAGGTGCATTAGGAAAATGACATTAATTTTTAACGCATGGCACAATTATATACAAGCAAATTAACATCTGGTTAAATTAGATTGTGATGTGTGGTTCCTCAGAACTCTTTTACCATAGTGCATGATTTGTAAACTAGTACACTTTGATGTTTACATCGCATAACCAGCTCCATAAGTGTGACTTTTCTGAGGTAGTAAACTTGCTCGGTAGCGCACCCGGTACAGCATTGCACTGGTGCTGTGAAGCATCGGGTACAAATCCCCTGAAGCACAAGTCATGATAAAAGACTTGCAGATAAAATAAGATAAAATGACATGCTGCTTCAGCAAATGTGTTTTTATCTCATGTTTGTTTTTGTTTACACTATTGGATAGGTTCAGTGCAGGTGCTATGTATTTTCAAATGTATAGAGCACTAACCCTTTAGAGCCACTCACCTTACATTTCATTTTCAAACTTCCGAGATACATACAAAAACCAACGTATACAAATATTGCCAGATTAATGGTCATCTGTTTTGAATACAACTGGACACACTGTCAGCACCACTCACTGGACGTTTCACTTTGAGACTGCAATGTTTGCAAGCATTAACATAGAAATGTCACCAAAGACATGTTTTTTTTTCCATCTGTATTCGTCACAAATGGCATACTTTATCAACTTCCTCGCTGGGGGTCTATTGTTTTTAAATGACTGGAGCAAAGTGATTATCATGACATTTGACATGTATTGGGAATCTGGAACGGAACAAGCACACATGGGGATAGTTTTAACATGCATGATTTAAAAGTTTCCACACAATGCTAGCATGACGAAACTTAATTTCTTGACTAGTTGCCATATAAACATTATATCTGTTAGTTAGCCGTTCATGTTTTTGTTTGTTTGTTTAGTATTTAGTTGGGATCAAAGGGGGGAGGCATGCTTACTCAAAAATATTGAAATAATATTTAATGGAGAATGGAAATAGTACGTTCAAATTGGTTAAATTCCTTATGATTCCCAATTATATTTCCCTCTGTCTTTTCATCCATCCATCCATCCTCTGTTCCTCTCCTCCAGCCTTTCGTCTCTGCCACACACAGCAGATGCTGCACTCGTTTGAGTCCCGGGGCTCCAGCCGCCCGATCCCTCCTCCCGCCCGTTTATTCCCTCCTCTCTCCATTACCGCATCCCTCGGCGGGATAAACCTGGCCAGGGCTAATTGCAATCTCTGTCTAATGGTGACAGGCTTAATCAAGCATGATGGGTTCACCTCTTTTGCTTTGGTTCCCCCTCTCCCTCTTTGTGTCTCTCTCTCCGGCTCCTCGTGGTTCTCTGGCTGTTGTCGCAGGCCGTCCTGTCAGCTGCCAGATGAAGTGAGTGCTGCGGTCGCATGTGTGGGCAGGGCTGCGGCCGCATATTGAGCGCAAATTGGGCGAGATGCCACAGTGAAGGAGTGGGACAGGAATCCACACAAAGCATCCACTCATCTATTATACAGAAGAGGAACGAGTAAATGCAATACTCTCCAGGCCGAGTGGAGAGAGAGCGAGAGGATAGAGTAGAACATTTGTTGTGCATTTTTATGAAGAAGGTTGTTGTCCTTTGGAGCCGTCGGTGGACCATTGCCAGCGTGTGAGAGCGGTAATGAGAGCGTGGACCTCGTGGAGCCGTCGGACTGAAGTATTTCAAAAGCAACTTCCATTCGCTCGTTCAGATAAACACTCGGTCCTTCCCGTGTTATCGACAACACGGACGCCATCCTGAGCCACTGGCCTCTGTCAGCATAATGCTTTTGGAGAGGAACTTGTTAATGCCGAGCAGCACTTCAATTTTCTCTAGCGTTCATCCACCTGCTTCAGTAATGAGAAGTGTGGCAATGTGATCTGCAACTTGAAACTGTTGCTTGTTTTGTCCAACAAGTCCAAATGTGACAATTGGACCATTGTCTGGGGAATAAGTGTTATGGAGTGGTTTGAAAACAGCTTTTGTTAGGATCTGTTGAGGAAATTAAACCGTTGAATGAAGTAGGGGTATTTCTGATCTACATAAAGCACACAGACACACTGAGTGCTGAATATTTAGTGAAGCTCCATGTTTTGCACGTATCACTGATGCCAAACGCACATGCGAGATAGAAGTTCATATCATAGTATCTGTGACTAGTTGGATGCTGATGGACATCAACTTTTGGATGCAATCTGGGACTTTTGGGATCCTTGGAAAATTTTGCAGACAAAAAAAGGTCCACTGTCTGTTGTCAGTAGTGTAACAGTTGTTGGTCAATGTGGCAAATCTGTGCGACCAACTTGAACATGTTGCAAAGTCTTTGTAGGGAAATATTTTGCCCTCATGTGGAATTCCAGATTGCACGGGTTCCCCATCGAAACGACTGGGTTTCATTCACGAGAATTCACAGAACAATGGTAAATGTGACTGCTCTTTTACAACATGAAAGGATGATGCAGTGTGCATTAGTCTTACAGTATGTGATAATTCCTGGTCATTCCTGTCATCAATCCTGAGCTGCAGTCTTGAACATCTTCTGTCTATAACATCTGGAGAAGTTGATTCTGTGTGACACTGACTGAACACCGCAGACACCGAGGAACCCCTGTGTTGATCTTTGGAGTTCAGAGAAGACACTCTGGAAACAAATTGCAATGTACAGTTGTTCTTGATGAATCTGAGAACTTTAAGACATGCTGCTGTGCTGCTCTACTTTTGTTATCAATAACAGATATTTGGAGAAAATAATACATTCCTTCCTTCCAAAACTAGCTCAGTTCTGATTTAGCATTGCAGAGCTATTCCTGCCACTTTATGAATCCAGTTTCTTCATAATACTAGTAGTAAGACTGCAGTGCGACTCATCTGTTTGGGGTACATTTGTGTTATTTGTCATACTGTAGAGATGGATGGTGCTGTTGTCACACCACTGCAGAGCCAGAAGGGCAGCAGATTTGGTGTATGGCTCAGATCAACATTATATAAGGAAAAACAAAGTGATGTTTTATTAACAAGTTTCGGGAGGAGCGCGCGCAGATAATTAACACGGCCAGTTCATCATCAGTAATTCTGGCCCGCAGCCCCACCATCCATCGCTAGCGTGAGCATGCCTCCACTAATGGCGCAGGCCCCGATGCCCGCCTTTCCCTATCTCTTTCCTCCTTTTTCTTCCGCTCCCGGAGCTGTACCAAGCGCGAGCCTGCCTCCGCTACCGACGCAGGCCCCGATGCCCGTCAATTCCCCTCTCTTTCTTTTCTCTCCACTACCACGACGTTGACCAAGCCATTTCCCTGATCAAAGACGCAGGTCGCGGCGCTTGGCTGGCCAAAGTCGACATCACCTCTGCCTTTAAAGTGATGCCCATCCACCCGGCTTTTTGGCACTTATTCGGCATCCGCTGGCGTAATAAATTTTACTTTTCTGTCCGCCTCACTTTCGGCTGCAGAAGCAGCCCTAAAATTTTTGACATGTTGTCAGAAGCCATATGTTGGATCCTATCCAACAATTACGCAATACCTTACCTGATCCATCTTTTAGACGATTTCCTAATCATCTCGCCTCCCGACTCTATCCCAGCCGCGCATCTTTTGACAGCCCAAAGGGTTTTTGCTGAGCTCGGGATTCCTCTCGCCCAAGAAAAAACCGCAGGCCCGAGCACCTCCATCGAATTTTTGGGTATCAACTTAGATTCACAAAAATTCCAGGCTTCTCTGCCGAAGGAAAAAATCGATAGGACGATCTTGGTCGCTTCCACCCTCTTAGACAACCCAAGCTGCTCCAAACGCGAGCTGCTATCCATTCTCGGTCATCTAAATTTCGCTATGCGCATCATCCCGCAGGGACGCCCTTTTATCTCACACCTCCTCTTTCTCGCGTCCTCCGCCCATGCACTAGAGGATCGAATATCACTAACTGACACGTGCTGCAACGAGCTCAGCTTATAGATATCTTTCCTTAAACAATGGAACGGCCTATCTTTCTTTTACAATAACTTAATATCTTCCCCAATCGACATTAAGTTATTTACCGACGCCGCCCCCTCTGTCGGTTTCGGAGGATTTTATCAAGGCCGCTGGTTCGCATCCACGTGGCCCCCCCAGCTGGTAGACTTACCACAGCAGCTAAAATCCTCAGCTCTCTTCGAGCTATATCCCTTAGTCGTCGCAGCAATGCTGTGGGGTAAGGAGTGGTCCGCCACCAGCATCATTATCCACTGTGACAATGAGGCTACTGTACACTGCATCAATAAAAGCCGTTCCCATTCACCCGCCCTAATGCCTCTGTTAAGACGCCTGATTTGGATCTCGGCTTGCGACCAATTCATTTTAACTGCAAAACATATTCCTGGTTCAAAAAACCAAATAGCTGACTCTCTCTCTCGCTTTGCCTTCCAGAAATTCAGAACGCTGGCACCAGAGGCGGATCCAGCCCCAACCCCAGTACCTCCCTATTCAGAGCTGATATTCCCATAAATCATCCTCTGCGACCTCTACTCGAAGCTTCCCTCAACTCTATCCTACAAGCCGTCTCCCCCAGGACCCTCCAATCTTACCTAACAGCTTGGAAATGCTTTAAAGCATTTCACTCCACCTACAACCTGCCATTTCCCGACTTTTCCTTGCTCGCTATCACCTCATTCATCTCTCCATCTCTCACCAACAAAAACCTTCAAATCAGCTCCATTAAGGGTTATCTAAGCGGAATCCAGTTTTTTCACAAACTCTTATACTCTTATCCCTCACCCCAGATAGCCAATTCTCAGACCTCCCTACTCATCAAAGGTATCCAAAGATCCCATCCCACTCGCCCAGATACCAGGCAACCCATTACCTTACAAATTTTGACCAAATGTATTTCTACCCTCCGCAGAGGTTATCATTCCATTCACACCGCCCACACGCTTGACGCTATGTTCATCCTGGCTTTCTTTGGTTTCCTCAGATGCTCTGAGCTCACTATCACATCTAGCTTCAACCCAAATACCCACCCCACTATTTCCGATCTAACAGTGCTGGATGATGAAACCATCTCTTACTTCATCAAGCAAAGTAAAACAGACCAGACCAGGAAAGGCCATTTCATTTTCATTTTCAACCTCCAATCACCCATACTACCATACCAGGCCCTCCTAGCCTTCATCCAGCTCAAGAAATCACAGTCCAAACTCCCATCCGACCCCCTTTTTACAGATGATTCCAACCGTCCCGTCACCCGTTTCTGGTTTCAAAAGCACCTCAAGTCAGTTCTGCTCCTATCCGGCATCCCAGCAGATAATTTTTCCAGCCATTCATTTCGAATCGGCGCGGCTACCACAGCGGCCCAAAAAGGCCTCTCCCAGCAGCAGATACAAGCACTCGGTCGCTGGTCGTCAGAAGCTTTCAAGAGCTACATTCGATCTGACCGCTCCCACATCAAGGAAGCTCAACGAACCCTCATCGGCCAACCCCTTTAAATGTCAGTACAGCCCCATCCACTCAAGACCAGCAGTGACCGCCCCGGCAGGTGCTTTTCTATATTTCCCCACTGCCCCAGCAGTGCCCGCTCCCGCAGGAGTTTTTTCCATATTTCCTCACTGCCGCAGCAGTGCCCGCTCCCGCAGGAGCCCTTCCATCTTTCCCCACTGCC
>NW_015505833.1:1296773-1306094 GCF_001515645.1 Sinocyclocheilus grahami
CTAAGTGATGTTTTATTAACAAGTTTCGGGAGGAGCGCGCGCAGATAATTAACACGGCCAGTTCATCATCAGTAATTACACCATCTATCCAATCAGCACAAGAGAGAACCTCTATAAATAATCAAAGCAGCCTTACCTCCATTATCTCCTGTCTTTAGCATCCCTCCACCACCCCGACTCCTCACCTTCAGCCCGTTCCTACCCCAGCACGGGGAGGAACACTCGGGGGGAGCATTCTGGGTCCGGGCTTAATCCCGAGCTCGGACCCCTCTCCCCGGACAGGGGGAGTACCCCGGGCTCGAGAGTAATTACCGAGCTCGGAGCCCTCTCCCCGGACAGCACGCCAAATACGCATAACCTTTACTCGGTTCATTATATGTAAGTGTGAACTCGTGAATGAGGACTGTCCCTCTTTGTTCACTTAAATAGCATATGTGTGATGTCTTGTGGCACGGCACTTTGGCAACTGTCCTCATGCCCATTTGTGTGCATGTCTTCATGCCGGGAGCAATTTAGAGCGATCGAAAGCAGGATCTAGAGAGAACAATCACTGCAACATATTGAATTCATTAAAACATACAGGACTGTGTTTCCCAAAAGCATCAAACACCTAAGTAGATAGTAGAAGTAAAATTACATCTACGCTTAAAACACATTTTATCCTAATTGCTCTTCTGTATTAATGGCATCTATAGACCCAGTTTCTGAACACTGAAGCACAGATTTGTAAATGTTTGAGTTCTCCTCCATCTCTCCTCTTCCCCACGGTGAGATGTTTTCCTCTGAGCGACAAGGAGGCGAGCACGGATCCACATGAACAGTAATAAAGCTGTAGTGAGAGCCCTGCAGCTCATCTGATTGCCCAGACAGAGAAATGAGTGAGATTAAACAAGCCTCTCTGAGCTGATTTGCTGTAACATTTCACCCGAGGAAGAGTTCGTATTTACATACAGCACATTATTTCTGTCTAGATCAGAGGCCGATTAAGCCCTTATTTAGACTCAAACCAAACACAGATTTATGAGCTCTGTGTGCACAGTCCAGACAAACACAGTGTGCTAAATTAAGATGAAGCGTTATACAACTACTGCTAAATCTGGAAGACCAGGGTCTTCAGTGTTTAAGCAGATAAAGCGATGGAGCAGGACTGTGGGACCCTGTTATATATCGTGCAAATTTGACTGTTGCATTTTAATTCTGGCCCTTAATAGCATGCATACATACTGTATATAGTGCCATTTTAATTATGCAATTAACCCTCATGTTGGGTATATGTTTTGACATGAAGAGGATACTTGTACTAAAGTTCAGCTAAATGTTTAATTGGCCCTTTCACATTAAAATGCATTAAGTAAAGGTGAAATATACAAGTGTATGGCTCTGTACATCAGTACATGTAACCCTTGTGCTGTTCTGAAAGTCCCGATTTGGTGCTCCTTGTCAAAAATTACCATCCTTTTAAAAATGGCTAAATTTATTGTTATGCTATATTATTATCAAGTCTTCTACCAAGAAACAAATGCATTTTCACCATGTTTTAGGAATACAATGCTGTGTAAAATCAGTTGAATGATATACTGTGTGAACAAACCCCTCTGTAAAAACCTTCAGAATATAGATGGGAATAAAACTAAAATTTGGTGTATGAAAGTGCTACTGAAGTTGAGATAAAAACTATTTTTGAGAAAATAGCAGTAAAGGGTATGTTTTGGAATTTAAGTCTATAGGTACAAATAGATAAAGTACAAAAATAAATAAATAATTTAATTTGGAATGTAATTTGGATGTTTTGTGTCCACTAGTCTCTAACAACTCTTTATGAAAAGCCAAATATTCCAATGGAAAAAAAAAACATGAAACAAACATGTTTGCAGTGTCTCGCATTAAGCTATTCAGCTTAGTTTTATTGCATGACTTCACAGTTTATGGTCATGCTTTTTTTGTGACATTATGATGCTTTTTTGAAACTCATCATCATTCTCATTTACATTCACTGTGTAAAAAGAGCAGCATGGACATTCTATTAAACATCTGTTGTGCTCCACAGAACAAAAGTAATACAGGTTTGGAACAGCACCAGTAAATGATGACTGAATGCTCCTTTTTGGGGGAACTACTAACCCATAAAGTCTCCCAAGCTATAAAAGAGCAACCTCTGTGCAATGAAAATGTCTTTGAGGTACAGAAATAAACTCCCTCCCATGTGTTGTCTTTCTTAGACACTCAGATGTGTCTTTCAGAGCAGGTCAAGGCAAAGAGTGACCCGCGCTAAATAAATGAAGCTCCTGCGTGACCCGAGCGCTCTCGTGTCCAGACGACAGCGGTTTGACTAATGCTGACCAGCTGCCCTTTCTCATCTGCTTGAACTGGAGCGGTGTGAGTGAGGTCACTGTATCCTTGTCCAGGCCTATAATGTCAAAACAGCAATCATTGCAGACAAATTGCTGGAGATAAAAAAGAAAAGCTAATTCTATTTTTGGCCTGACAAGGACGATGGAGGAAAAGGGGAAACAATGAAGAAATCAAACATGGATCGTCAATGTCTGTGACAAACCGCATGTTCTAAAAATAAGACAAAGTAGCTCCTCGCTTTAGTGTTTGTGCTTCTCACAGCAGAGGCCAGAGCCGATATAAACTCCCAAATATCCCATGATGTGTATCCACATGTCGTGGGATAACCACTACATGTATTCCGCTTCCTGACTCTACAGAAAGCATGAGATGAGAAATTAGAAAATCTGTTCATACACAGCACTACTATATTATTCAACTTAACCCTTAAGGCAAGACACCCCAGGACAACTGGGTAAAAAAAAAAAAAAAAGGATTTTTTTTATGTTATATATCTTCTGAAATGCTATATTTAAATAAGCAAATTACGCATTATCTAATTAAATATGCACAAATTTGCATTATGCACTAATACATAAATAAATATGCACTCATTTTTTTATAAAATGTGGATTCAAATCAGGCAAATTATTTATGAACAAACCCCTCTGTAAAAACCTTCAAAATATAGAAAAGGATTAAAACTGTTTGGTGTATATACAGTAAGTACTGCCGGAGAGAAAAAAATAAAAATAAAAAAATCGCAGCCTTTAAAGATATGGATTGGAATTTAAATCTACAGCTGCAAATAGATAACATGCAATAAAAGCAGTGTATTAAAGTTTATGTTCGATGTTTTCCTTCCTCTAGTTTGAAATAACACTTTATGAAAAGCCAAATAGACCAAAATATCAAAATTGACTGATGCATTAAAAAACAAAAATCTGTGTTTTTGTCTGTAGTATCTTGCTAAAAGGTGTCTCAGCTGTTTTGTACAGATCACATATAGAGTTAACTGTTTAATTCTGAAAATTTGTGATTTTTTGTTTGTGGTTTATTAGGGCAACAAACAATGCTTCATTTTTAGCACCCATTTATTTCTCTTTGAGGTGGTTGCGGTGTCCATTAACGATTAATTTGTCGTTTCATCATTCAGCATTGCTTTTGAAAGCTTCCTCCAAACATGCACTCTTTTTTTTATCTCAAAGTAAAAAGGCTCATAAACCACAGTAATTTTGTTGAACATGCATCAACTGAATCGGGCAGCGACACCACACCTCAGATCATATACAAATATCCTTCAGTAGGATATAATAAAGCATTGCCAGTTCATGTTCACTTACACAAATCCAGTGTGATTTTTAGCAAGTCTTAAAACAAGACTAGACATTCTTTTATTTTACCCATATTTCAAAGCGAGTACTTGGTATTTCTTGTCACAGTACTGAAGGAGCTCTGAGTGATAAATATTGTGCTGCTGATTGTAAATGATGGATGCGATTCATGATCCAGTCAAAGCTGTTTAATGTACAGTCATGACAGACGCATACAACCCTACTGTCTGTCAGATTGTTGGTTATAGTGCGATATTACTATTGCCAATAATTAGGGTTAAAAACAACAACATCCACTACAGCCACTGTCCACAATGTACTAAACAGCACTCGAGTCCCCATCTCAAAGAACACAGCAGGTGCAGACTGCAGGACTTTTGCTTGTGTGTCAGTGAAATCTAAGATCATGTCATTTTTAAGCTTCAGAAAGATGCACACAGTTGGATCTTTTGAGGACATTTTAGCACCTTTATGCCGATACTGCCGTGAATAAATCTGATGGCTGGAGGATTATCTATGTGAGCGCATCTGACCAAACCTTTAGCATTTGCATGTGCATTTCAGAAAAATAGATTAAAGAGAACACAAACCATTGACTGCATTTTGCACATTATGATGAAAGAGCATCTTTCCTAAAAGACAGATACTGTATATCTGCTGTACTGGAGCAAGAATACAAGAGTTATTAAATGCTGTCAGGAGACACTCAGAATGAGTGCAGTAGCTCATGTAATGAGTATTTACCAATGCAATGAATGATTGTGAGGAGCAACCATAGATTAAATACTTATGAGTTTATTTCTTAGATTAATTGTAATAAGAGATATCAACTGTAGTCTGTGCATACCCAGTGTGCTGATTTTGATTTATTTATCTATTTTTGTAATATATTCGCACAATAATGTATTTTTGTTCATTAACAAAGAATTCAAGTAGTGTACCTTCAAAAACTAAAATATTATCCAAACGCATTTTACATTGAATGCAAAGTAAATTCACAGAACATGCATGTAAGGAATCCAGAGGAATTAAATATTCTGTCAATCCTGCTACACTTGCATGGCTTGCTGCTGACAGAATGACAGGCTTTCAATCAATGACTGACGGCGCTGAAGTGTTTGTGTGCGGCAAGCATTTATTACATGAGAGTTTATAGATTTATGACGAGGTGGACAGGAGCTGTTTGAGTCGTGCTCTGACACTGACTATATCGTCATTAGGTTGAGCGTGTTCACCGATCAAAACACTTTTGTCAATCAACCTAATGATAGGAATAATAATAATCTCATAAGTTACTGCATTCAGATATTATCTATACTGAACACAAAAACTGTATATAACATTCAGAATGTATATATTAATTAAATTATGCGGTGGCTCTCTCTCTCTCTCTCTCTCTCCTTTTATAAGTATAAAAGTTTTTTTGCCCAAAAAATGTCAAATAATGGAAAAGAAAAGAAAACCCCACATTATTTACATTTATTAATTTACCTGAAACATACAGATGAGGGGGGAAAAATTGCAGTTATTTGAAAAGTTTTGAATTTGAAAACTTTCGAGATTTTGTAAGGGTGCTAAAACAAACAGATCAATGTTTTGAAAGTGTCTCAGTGTTGTACTCTTCAGCAGAATCAACCTATAACTTCGTTATAATGACTCTGAAGATGGGATAAAGAAAGTGACACATTTCATCTTTGAAGAAACTGGCTTTAGACTGTGTGCTTTTTCAGGAAAATCAGGTCTTTGCTGAAACTAAATCTCTGGTGACTGGAATATCTAAGCAGAGCGAGATAACTCATGCCGGTGCTGGTGAACACTGCAAACGCTGCCGTTTTCCTCCAAAGCTGGGGAGCGATCAATCAAGGTCACTAACGCTGACAGCTCTGTCCATGACACTGAGGGTAAACCTCTTTATAATGACTCTGAAGATGGGATAAAGAAAGTGACACATTTCATCTTTGAAGAAACTGGCTTTAGACTGTGTGCTTTTTCAGGAAAATCAGGTCTTTGCTGAAACTAATATATCTAAGCAGAATATCTAAGCAGAGCGAGATAACTCATGCCGGTGCTGGTGAACACTGCAAACGCTGCCGTTTTCCTCCAAAGCTGGGGAGCGATCAATCAAGGTCACTAACGCTGACAGCTCTGTCCATGACACTGAGGGTAAACCTCCGAGCTGTTAGTCCCAGATCACTCACAACCTGAGCACTGACACAATCCCGCATCCATAAAGCCCTCCAAATGACTGGTAGATGTCATCGGGAAGGACGTTTGATTGGAGGCATGCCATTTTCCTGACAAACGCCGGTAATGAATGAAAGACACAGGAGAGAGAGAGATGAGGAAAGCATGAAGAAAACTCTGCAGATCGATGATAAAGTGATGGAAGCTCAATATAGATCAAGTTAGCTGCCCCATTCAGATTCACAAACAACTGTTTCTGAAAATAACAACACTGCTTAAAAAGCTGATTTACGCTACAGTTAAGAATTGTATTAAAATGGAAATTGCGTCATCATTTACTTACCTTCATGCAATTGTGATGGTCTGTCTACTGTGAATATCCAGGTGTTTTCCAACAAGAGTGTAAGGTATTCACACCGTCAAGCTTACGGTGAAACACCATCAAAGTGGTGCATATGACCACTCCTCATCTTCTGTAGTTACTCAGCAGCTTTGTGTGAGGAAGGGACAGCTATTAAAGGTGTTTCAGGCCCGTCTCCACAGGATCACTATTGTTTCAAATGCCTGTTTACTGGCTGGAGAATGTATTTTGGCTGGCAAGATCAGGGTTGCAACTGGAGCTTTGGTGTTTTTGCACAATTTGCTGAGATTAGTGATTTTGTAATACTGATAATGAACATATGTGAACATTTCTCGTCATCCATTGGGTGTCTCTGGGATGGATTCTGCTTGTTAGAAATCAACAAAATTTCATTAATAAGTGAATGCATCACATAAATGATCATCCAAACTTTGTTTTTTGCCTGGTTTCTGTTTTCACTGCGGTTGCACGCATCTGTAATTCATCCATTCATGTTTAAGTCATGTAAAAAAAAAGTGATCAACATCCATCTACTATATCGTGTGTTTGGTGTGGTGGAACATGTGCTGTTTCTGTGTGCTGTAGAGTGTCGCATTAACCATTTCAGTGCTGTGTAAACATTATATATATAACTTTAACTTTAATATAACTACTTTTCTCCAGCTATTATGGTCTTGACCCTGACAGCTATTTTAGAATGTGCTGTAATGTGTGCAAATATGATCTGAAAGCTGTAGTGTAGGGATGATTTTCAGCTAGTTTTGACTTTATATGTTGGTCTGTTCCTTACACAAAGCTATTATATGGTTTCAGAAGACTTGAAAAATATTGATTGAGTCGTACGGGCTGCTGTTGTGGACTTTTTCTTCACCTTTTTATAGCTTGTCCATATGAATCACCACCCATTCTTGTTGCTGAACTATTGTTTTACATCATATTTTTTTCGATGAAACGGCATGATCCAGCACAAATCTCTTTAGTGATTTTTGTTTACGTTTTATTAACAGAGAGTGATAATGACACAAGTCAGACATGAGCTGAAAGTCTTGAATGTTTCTGCCTCATGAGAATAAGAACAAACATCTCAGTGCAATCGTCCCACAAAGAGAGCAAACGCATTAATTCAACACCACACAGCGTCTAATGCTTGCTGTCCATAACAGAGCACACACACAGCAGAATAAAGGCCTTATCAGACCTAATCAATTTGACCAAGTCTTGATTCTAAGAGAAAAACATTGACGTGTGAGTGTTTGATTTACGAGGTGTGGACGCTGGAAATTTCCTTCTCAGATGCGAGCAATGCCACCCAGATAAAAGCAAGGAGGTTTTTCCTGAAATAGGTTATGGGCTCTGCTCAATTGCACTCTGTGATTTCCTGCAGTCCTCAGCTCGCTGTCAGCGCTGTTATACGTGCCGCTCAGAGCCGAGGTCCTGAAGCAGCGTGCTCTGAACAAACACATGTGTTTGTCATGTGTGCTGTGTGTGTGGTCAGTGTCAGGCTGGTGTGGAGGTGAGTCTTGTTAGTATGTCTTTACTTCTTGTCTTCTGTCCTGTCTGACATGAGCGTCAGCTGACCTCTGTCCAGGAGAAACATGAGCGTGACCCCCGTCTCGTCCCGGTCACAGCCATGTTTCACACACACACACACACACACACACACACACACACACACACACACACACACACACACACACACACTCACTCACACTCACACACACTCACTCACTCACACTCACACACACATACAGAGTGTCTCACAGCTTCTCTTTGATTCTAACGCTGATGTTTGTAGATGAACAGTGCAGCTCTTTCTTTCACCTTCATTCATTAATGCACTATTGTATCAGTTGATGTGTTGTTCATTTCCTGAATCAAACTATGTTGAAGCTCATTAAGATGAAGAAGGGTCATGAGTCTCTTATGCTATGTTAAAGATGTACAGTAATTTACTGTGAAATATGATACACTTGGTTGCTTAGTTTCCACATCACTAATTCAATTATTTAATCAGTTAATTATCTGATGCCATGTCAGCCTTGAGTTATTGGGATGACTAAAGAGGAAATCAGAAATCCACCGATCTCAGTTGCATATAATCACTCCGTCCGTACCGTTTAATTACTGAGCTTCACACTCTGAACTCTGAAAATGCTGGTCAGGTAATTTAAAATTAATAACTACATGGTCTAATTAGAGGGAATGTAGATGAGGTCATAATTGGCTTTCGAAGACATATCTCTATTCTAACAGTCACACAGACGCCAAAGTAACCAGCACAAACAGTTCACATGTGCAGCGTGAACAAATGGATAGGCTGAAATCCAAAACTCAATTGGCATGCAAAATAATTGCAATCAATTGAAATGTCCAGTGAGTGGCGCTAAAGCGTGCGTTTAATACGTGACGGTGGCCATGTTTTGTTGGTACAGGTACGTATTGCAGCAGTTCAGAAACTATTCATATGTGTAGGCACGTTTTTGGAGCAAATATGTAGGTAGAGGCACAGATTTCCCATGAGCCTCGGCGGGAAAATAATGTTTTCAAACGCTTCCTGAACATTCTTGGAAACCATAGTGTGTGAGAGTAAATTGTTTTCACTTTACAGTAATGAGAATTGAGGTAAATGTTTAATTGTTATGAAACTCATGTATGCATGATGCAAAATCATTTAATAATTCAAAATTGTGGCTTAAAGGTATTTTACAGGTTCAGTAATCTCATCAAATTAATCTCATTTAGCAGCCTTAAGGTGTAATGCTTCACAAAATTTATTTAGGTTTTTTTTCTCCTTACTTTAAAAAGCATAAAATAAACTCTTGGTTACAGTGAGGCAGAAGGTAACTGAATGGAGTCAATCCATAAACATTAAAATACCCACTGTTTCAAGAGGATAACCACAAGACGTAATCATGATTTTATTGTTAAAAAATTTAATTAATTAAAAGCTTTTCCGTCTGAAGATATATACATTTACAATTTCATTGCCATGACAACAAACTGCCATAAACCCTAAAATGACTGTAAAAAATATGTAAACAGCTTTACAACTAAAACACACACACACACTCACACACGCGCACACACACACACTCTCTCACACACACACAC
>NW_015505833.1:1306318-1321354 GCF_001515645.1 Sinocyclocheilus grahami
ATTGTTTAGATATTATCAATGGCTACTTTTTTGTCTTTATCTGTTTTTTGTTCAATTTTTTTGTTGTTGTTTCTTGAAACATTGATTTAAAGTGTCAGTTATTGCATTATTATTTCAGTCAAACCTATAAAACCCCTTTTGTTACCCCAAACTACATTTAAAAGCTTTATCAGTGGCATAAAAGTAACCAATGCAGCTACTTAATCATTTGCTACTCGTTAACGCGTTAACGTCCTCTTTAAATAACGTGACGCTCTGCCGTCTATGATGCTGCTCCCATTAAGCGCTGTAGGAAGTGAATGAATTGATTCAGAATTTCGACACCTCCGTAAGAATGCATTTAACTCGACAAATAGTCTAATAAAGGATGTATTGATCTCGTGAATTAGCGAATTTTACCATACAAATATTTTTTAATTGGATGTTAAAGTTTATATGGGAATACTACATGACACGCTGATCCTTTAACAATGCATTGGCACAAAAAACGCACACCTTTTGGACAAATCTGCCACAAAACACACACGTACACACACACACACGCGCACACACACACACACACACACACACACACACACAATAACAGCGTAATTCCCGTAAGTTGCAGTGCCTGATCCAGCTCCAGCTCTACTCCAACACACCTGTCTGTCATTATCAAGTGTTCCTCAAGATCTTCATTAGCTGCATCAGGTGTGTTTGGTCAGGTTTTGCAGAACGCCAGATCTAAGATTATAATATTCACATTTCTGCTTTTAATCTGCTCCATTTACTTCCACTGTAAGTGTCTCACTGTGACATGTCTTGTTAGTAGTAATATTTGTTTTCATTATTGAAAAAGAAAAAAATTTAGTTTGTTGTTTTTTGTTTTGTAATGAACTTTATGCCACACATGCTAGCGATTGTGCTTGTCTCCTGAATGTTGTGCAGTTTGTCCCTGTACAATACGACTGCAACAGGAGAAAGCATTTCATCATTGAAAATCCACTCTTCACCTTTAGCAGAAGTTTCCTCGTGATGTGCATTCGCCATAAATGTGTTTGTGTGTTTGTGTGTGTGTTGTCTGGTCCCGTGGTGTGACTCCTGTCTGTCCCCTGTGAGTCTGAACACAGCAAACATCAGAGCGGTCCAGGATTCTGTCAGTGTTTCAGATCAAAGCCTCAACATTGCATTATTGAGTGTGGGGCTTTTTGAAGTGTACGTGTGTCTGTGGAGCTGATTTCCCAGATGCCATAACCTCACTCCAGATGATAAAGGCATATGTGTAATCACGCGGACGCACACAGCTGCTGCTCTGGCCACCGTCAAGCCTTCAGGGTTTCAGCGGAGACAAAGGCTATTTCATGATGGTCTCTAATCGAAGGCTTGCACAGTCTCGACTGATTGAATGTTTCATGTGCTCTGAACCTGATTCTTCAGGACATTAAGAAGATCCTGTGTGACTTCTAGATTTTCAAATCAAGAAGTTTAGCAGAATGTTCAAGCTGCTCTTCTCCAATCAATAGAAGTGAATGGTGACCAGTGTCTTTCAAGCTCCAAAAGCACCATACAATATAATTGTTATAAAAAGTATTATTATAACTAGTCATTATAATTTTAATTTATCATTTAATTTACAATTTGATACTAATATAGTTTATTTTCTGTTTCTATTTAGTTGTTGTTAAATTATCAGTAATTTTTCTGCTTTTGTTATTTGTGTTAGTTTTTTTTATGTCTACATAGTATTATATTATCATATTATTTACTATTATTTACTTTATTATTTTAGCTAGGTAACACTTTATAATAGCTTGTATGAATAAATCATTAACAAACATTATATAATGCTTAATGGATCATTAGTTAATATATAGTCAATTATTGATAATTGATTATTATAAGTGCACACAGTTCAATTTGTTTATATTATATTGTTTTGGTAAAATTTATGATACAAGGAATGTTACCAGTTTGTTATATCCGAAGTTATATAGTTATAAAAATGTGTATTATTTTATTTCAGTTAACATTTATTTCAAATACCAAGTTTATTTATTTATTTTTAATATAGTTTAAGTTACCTGTAATAACCCTTGCACGTATTTTTGCTTTGTCTGAGGAACAGACTGTGGTTGTGGTTCATGGTTCAGTGTATGCTAAACGAGGAAAGGGTGTAGATTTTAATGCATGAAGAAACTATTTTCATGGAGAAAAAAAATTGTTTGTGCCCACAACCCTTTCTGTACAGTTAGTTTACTGTTTAACACTGAAGTGAGCGCTTGTGAAAAGCCAGTAACATGTGGCCAGGTGCAGTGGCAGGTCATTTCACCGTTATATAGTTAAAGCCAAATTTGCATGTGCCGTTTCTCTGAAATTTGTACAGGTCCTGTGCACTGATGTGTGCTTTAACTCATCTGAGCTGATGGAGCCGCACGTTCAGTTATTGGTTATCAGAGAGACGGAGAGCCCTGAGGAAAGCACCGGGACAGGCTTGTTCCAAAGCAAATATGGACCAGTGCAATGAATAGACTTGAATATTCCCCAGCTACTTTGCATTTTGTGCTTTATCAGGTTATTCATTTTCCAGGGCAGAGCATCACCGGCCGGTAATAAGCTGGCGTCACGTCGGGGCTCGAGCGAAATGAAAAATACCTGATGGTTTGGCAAATGCTTTCGCTCTAAAATACACATTTTGGCAGGGCAATCATTCTAAAGGCCTCCGCAGAGCATCTCTCCAAACAATGTTTGCTTAAGTGCGTCTGGAGTCTGAAATATCATTCTGGAGTGGGGTTTGAGCTGTGTTTCCCTGACATTTGGACTGCTGTCCTCATGCACTAATGCAGTTTCAGCTTTACAAACACTCAGGATTGAGGAACGCAACTGTCTCACACAGAAGATCCCAACAATCCCTTCCTATTCTAGGAGAAATAAATAAAAGGAAATCAGAATGCAATCTGTCCATCAGCCGGTGTTGGCGTATAATGCTATCTGACTCTCTTTCAATGCAGAGGTATGAGACAGAAAACTGAGGACGAGTGAAGAAAGCATTCCAGCTGTAATATATTGGCTGGATTTGAGGCTCAGACAGCTGTGATATACGCCCTGATATACATGTATAACGTCTGGAGGATCACAATGGATTCACAGCTGCTATCTGTGTCCCGTGAAAAGCTTCTGTGAATTCCATTACGGGCCGCTCTGAAACCGCCTGGAGTTGTTTTGCATTACAAAGTGAGCGGTCCGGTTTCCGTGAAGGTTTATGGGTTTCCGGCATGGAGCGGCTGGAGTTAATCTTATCACAGCACATCATGCTTAAGCTTCAATAAACATGTGGACAATGCATCGGCTTAAAGCCTTTAAACAAGTAAACAAATATAACACACATATATATATATATATATATATATATATATATATATTTTTATTATTACTTCTTGTGTGTGTGTGTGTGTGTGTTCTTTTTTGTTGTGAAATAAAATATATATTCTGAAACTGAAAAATATATATATATATTTTTTTTTTTTTTATTATTTTTTTTTATGAAAAAAGGTAATTGTGACTTTTTAATCTCACAATTCTTGGAAAAAAGTCAGAATTATAAGAATTATATGAAAGATATAAACTTGATTTTTTTTCTCACAATTCTGACTTTTTGACTTTTACATGTTGATTTTCTTTCTCTTATTTATTTGTTGATTGATTGATTGCTTGATTGATTGTACTGTGGTGGAAACAAGCTTCCATAGACATTGTTTCACATGAATTTGACTGAAAAAGTGCGATAACTTCTCTTCAAAAGGCCAGTGTGATCACAGTCTCAGATCGCTCCTCGTGTGACTCAGTGACCCTCAGGATGACGGTGGACTCGCTCTGCCTCGAACAGAACGTTTATCAGGCTTCTCCAAATCTCAATAGCAGCGCAGCAACATTCAATCTTCATCAGAGGCATTAACACAGAAGCTCCCGCTGATGAACAGTGTCTCCTACACGTGTCGTCCACCGGAGACGGCTCGCGGCGCGTGGCTGTGGATTAGGTTCTGTCCTGTCTTAGTCTCATGCTGTTTGTTCTCAGGTTGTCAGATTAGCACAATGAGCCCATATGCGATAGTCTTTAAGTGCACATCTTCACTGTAAGAGGATATGCTGTTTGAATGGGGCTTGAGGAACATAAAGGCCAGAGGAGGAACGTCCTCCAGAAGCTGTGCTGCTCTAAGCAGCTTACGGAGGATGCAGAGGTCTGATCCATCCGTTTGCGGCTCTTCAGAGTGATATCAGCAAACTGAGAGCCAGTGTTAACAGCTTCCCTTCATAATGACTGCACTTAATACCCGAGGAAAAGCTGAGCCGTCAGGAAACGTAAGGTGACATTGATTGCAGTCCAAGAAGTGTAATATCTGGCATCATAAACGTACAATACATATGTGTTGTCCCCCAGTAAATCTGTAATCATGAATATAGAAATTTTTTATATGCATTGAAGACACTGATGTTTGCACAGCAGTATATGATGAGAGAAAAGACGATATTTATTTCGTTGATGTTTTTCATTTACTTACATATTGGATGTTTAATTGCACAAACGTAATGCACAATATTGTGCAGATATAGTCTTTGTGCAACTCTAATGATTCTGTCAGGTTCTGGTTTCAAGCGCACATAATTGTCCCCTATTAAAACCAGAACATTTCAAAAGTTTGTAATATCCCTCATTAGACCGAACGCCAAGAAATAACATTAGCAAAGTAATTAACTTTAAATTAAACACACCTCTCTCATGCTTTCCAGAGCCAAATGGCTGGATTAGAAGAGAAATAGATACCCAATTTATTAAAAATTGCCATATCGTTAATGGTTCTGAGACGCATTAACATAATTTAATATCCAGATGCCATTAGTGGGCATTATTTTTATCCAGTGCCTTCAAGCTCTTGGGTTTTGGCCAAAGATGAGGTAATAAATCTGCAGCAAAAAAACGACAATTTAGCGGCCCTCAAACAATGAGCATCCTTCATTATCCTAAATCACTTGCAATGACTGGAAATGTATCCGGACAATGGGGAAAACATTTTTTTCCTGCGGTTTCCAAAGAAAAACAAATGCTGAGTGTCACCTGAGATAGATTTGTAACGGCTGATGTGTTTCGAAATCATATTTCAGATAAAACATATTCCTCTTTTAAACAGAATGAAAAAAGCTCTAGTTCTGATATATGGCGTGTTTAGTTCATGTGCACTTCAAAACTTAACAGAAAGGAAGACAAAGTCTCTATTCTCTCTCCATCAATGAAAAGCCAAACAGACACTGTTCTTTCAGTTTTTCATCACTTATTTCGTTCAGTTCGCTCAGACGCAGAGTCTGATATTGACCTGTATTCATCCTTCGGGATGAATGTGTTTGAGGAAGGCATCTGAAAGCTTACAAACAGGCCTCAGTGATGGTGCTGCCTCTCTTTAGAGCTGCGCCTCTCCAGATCCAGACCAGCTCCAGCAGATTCGGGCTTATTGTGTGAGTCAAGGCTACGGCATACAGCTCCTACAATAGCTATTCAAGCTGAAGATCCAGTAGGAGACGTGCCATTGAGACGCCTCGGCAAAGATTTGGACGAGTGCTTTCTTTCCTGTCACTTTGCATCAAAGCATAGCAATAAAAGCATTTTATCTTTCACTTTCAAAAGAGCTCTGCTTAAAAGGTAGCAAATCAGATGTCACTGCCTGAGACGGTTGTGTCCCAAGCATTAGTACATTTTAGCAGATGCCTTTCAAGATGCATTCAAGGTTTGCGTTTGACCAATTCATGCATTCCCCGAGAATCGAACTCATGACCTTGAAGTCATTGCTTTATTTTTTGCATTGCTTTTGTTGGAGCAAATTCAATGATCATGTTCCAGGTGCCTTTAAACACCCCTGATAGTCCAGTGATTCTAAACTGACCCCAAAATGCAAATACAAATAACATAATGTAACAAAAATGTGTTTCACTTACATGTTTTATGGTTCTTCTGTAATTCTGTGGTGATAACTATAATCGTCCTATTTATTTTCACGCAGCATCAATATTTTGGTAAATATATAGGTCAAGTAAATTTCAGAAGTTCTATCATTAATTCTGAAACATTGGTTTAGCACAGCTAAGTTTTTGCACTATTTTTGCTTTTTTTAAGATATTTGTTTATTTTGTAAGGATGAGAACATTCTAGAAGTTTCTGTGACATTCTGAAATATCCTAGTGCTTTCTGGAACATTCCAGTCATAAAAACTAAAATTATCCAATGCACACTTCTGAGGTTTTGGACGACTTCATTTTACTAACTGTTTATGTAATGCACTGTTGTTGTAATTATGTTAAACCTGTTGTTGTTAGCTCAGTATTGTCCATGTGACATGTCATTTTAATGCACGAGTAATATCAGATTAGCTTGAATAAATTGTCAGGTTTATTGATTTATTTTATTTTTTTTGTATTTGGTTTTCATGAGCACTGTTAATGATACGCAAAAAGTGATGTGATTTTTATATTCAGCATCTCAAACTTCATAACGAAACGATAACAATTAAAGTGCAGCAAAACTTTTATTGTGTAATTAATGCAACTAATCATGCTGTCTCTTGCATGCTCCAAAAACATAATTCATGTATGTCCTCTATGAGTAAGTGGACACTGCAGGACTCAGATGCCTGGAGCGGTTCCTCTCTGCTCCTGTAGAAGGCGCTCATGTTCTTTCTAACAGAGCACAGAAAGCCTCATATCAGCAGGTTTTTATGCTGAGCACTGGAGTCTGATTCAAAGCAACGCAAGTTTTCCTGAAAGTAATGGACTTGTGCTGGAGTAACTCAGTCTGCAGATAACAGCACATGCATCATCCAGACTGTGTGTTGTTTATCACACAGAACCAATGCATTATCTTTAGTTGTTTATTTGTTTGGAAATTGCTTTATTCAGAGATAGTAATTTATATATTGAGCATACAGAAATTGCCCTTTTCTTTCATGGAGTCCAAATACATTGATTTACATTTAATGAAGATGCAACTAACTGCTAACACACACACACACTCTCTCACACACACACACACACACACACACACACTCTCCCCCCCCACACACACTCATAAAATATACATAACATATTGCTGTGTATCTTGCTCTCCCATGAAGATAATGCTATATACTATTGTTATTTACCTTTATCTTAGAGGACAGTGTGTTTAAATTTCTGTATAAACACAAAACTTCAGTCTTGCCTACAAAATGTAGTGTTTACTAACTAACATGAACAAAGATTCATTAATACTGCAACAAATGCACATCATTGCTTCTTGTTAGTTAATAATGTTAACTTCATTTCCAGCGTTATCGTTGACATAATTGCAAAGATATTATTTAAACTGAGCTGGATGTTGACATCACTGAATTCAATGATGAACTGTCTTTAACTGAAAAATGAGTGTTTACTATTGTCATTTTGCATTATTGACACTATTTTCCTAATTAATGCTGTTCAGTTGCTTTGACACAATCTGTATTGTTAAAAGCGCTATATAAATAAAGGTGGCTTAATGGGACCTTATTATCCTCACAATAGAAACCTGTCGGTAAACAGCCTGTTATTGGCCATTCATCAAGTTTCAAAGTTAAACAATTATGAAACCCAAACAGATTCATCATTTTAATACATTTTTTAATTCAGTTTTTAAATTAATTTTATTGGGTTCATGAGATACACAACAGATACTGTAAAACAAGAATATCACAACACTGGAATTTTAATTTAGAAGATAGAGTTTACAATATATATATATCAATATAAGGTCCTACATTAATATATACGAGCACACACTTGGACACTAATTACACTGTGTTTCTGTTCATTTGAATCTTCTTTATTACACACAGTGTCAGTATGAACAGTGAGAGCCTTGCACTCTTTCTTCTCTGTCTGTCTCTTTCTCTATTGGCTCTTCATTTCTTCTCTTATGTCCTCCTCATGCATTTATGGATCTCAGTGCAGCGCGTGCCAGTACAAGGCAAAGTAAATCACCGCATAGGAGCTGGGAGCGACGCTGTTTGTGATGAAACAAATGTCAATGTGAGTCTGAAGTGAGGGACCGCAAACATCTCCTGCTGACTTTGTTCAAGGGATGTTCTGGGTTCAAGAGTTCATGAGGCTTTTTTTATGTTGAATTCATTCATGCATTCCAGCTTAATATGCAAAGACAACTGTAAGGCATTTATTATTGAGTAGATTTTCCTCTATGGATGGATGGATGGATGTATTTATTTCAGCATCTTCAGCAGTATCTGGCGTCTCTGTGTTTTCATTCTTATTCAGATCACTGCCAGTTGTTCAGGAACCCCAGAAGTGAGTGATTTTGAGATCTGATATCTTCATTCATTATCGGCACCAAAGAACGTCGAGCTGGTCACCTGAGCCATTAATGTCTGTGACTAATGACTCTAGAGCTGCAGGGAAATTAGACCGTGTCAACAGTGATTGGTGAAAGACGTTTTTTAGAAGCAGATTGGTTTAGTAATGACATGTAACGATGTGATTTACTGACAACCTTGGTTAGCAACACTGACTCAACTAGTGAGTTTTGTTTTGTTTTGTTTTTGGACCAATGGCAGATGCGTGTTTACTATAGTCATTCGTTTTTGCAATTCTTTTGACATCGCTGGTACAGAAACTACACTTTCTGTGTGTATGTACAGTATCTGTGTCATTACTCCTACTAATTTGTAAAAGTCTTGTAGTGTTGGGACTGCTGTTAGTGGAGGACGAGCTTCTTTTCTGCACCACTGATGTCCTTCCTGTGGTTGGAGTTGTAAGTGAACTACGGTTTACTCTTGTTGTCACCAAAACCAGTTGTGAGGATTTTCTGTGGCAATGACAGCGTCTCAGGTGCTATTAAGTCAGTAAGACTTCACTTCGATTTTTACAAAAATTCACAAACTCAATAGAGAGTACTGACGAAGACTGAGACGTAGACAACCACTGAGGGTCACGGTTAAGAATACAGTACCTACAATAAAAAATGTAATAAAAAATAAAATAAAAATACTAGGCTATATGGAAAAATGACAAAAATATTATATGTAACAATATAATTAAACGTCCTTAAAATGGGATTTACTTGAGAAGCAAAGTTTTGTAATGCATTAAGTTATTAATGTATTAATACTCATTTTTAGAGAATAAATCTTGAATTGTTTATTTTTCTTACTCAGTTGGCTGAAGTGTCCCCCCCACGAAAATGCTTACAAATGTCATTTGTTATCCATGCAATACATGTTATCCAATGACTAAAAGCTTGTGTTAAAGCACAACACGTCTGCTGTTATCGAGGTGTGACGCGGGTTAGGTTAGGTCAGGTTAGGGACTGGTTTAGTGGTGTGGGTAGGTTTAAGGGTTGGTTAAAGTGTCCGAAGCGTACGGGGGTCAGTTTGATCACTATGAGTGCACACGGTTCAATCTGTTTATATCACACTGTTTTGATAAATGAACAATTATTTTCTTGAAAAATTGATTTGTTTTCTCCTGCTGATGTATGACTCAAGGAATACCCTGTTTAATGATATAGTACGCTAAAATAAGTGCTGAGGCAATAAAAACATGTGTTGCACCCATGTGCATGATGTCTTTAGACAGCTAAACTTAACTAACCTCCCTTCACACAAACGATGTCACAGCAGCTAAACGTCCAGTGCTCATACATGTACTAATGATTAGTAATCGTTTATACACATTTACAAATGATGAATAGTTTCCACTTTAGATTGGCTGCTGCAAAAACATGAACAAATGATTAATATCTGATTTGTTAAGATGTGAAAACAGTAGAAATCTATACAAAGACCAAATGTATGATCTTTACAGACTGTGAGATTTGTAAGCATTTCAATTTGCATTAAATATTGATCTGTTAATCATTAGGTAATGTTTAGTAAGTTCAACATTAACAAGCATGTTGTCTCACGTTTCTAACTCTTTAAATATGTATTAACTAATGATCCGTTAAGCATTATGTAGTGTTTGTTAATGATTTATTAATGAAAGTTATTATAACGTGTTACCCAGCATCACATAATATTTTTAGTAGATGTTTTACCAGTTCCTGGTTATTTGAAATATAGATATGTTTTTTTCTGAGGGCTGTCAATGTTAATACGCTTAATGATGCAGTGATTATATTTAGCACCGTTATATTTTTAAATGGCATTAACTCATTAAATCCGTTTGAGATTGAAACTGCTTAATTTCTAAAAACTTTTCAGAACAGAACTGAAACTGATTAGGTTATGTGACAGGAGAGCTGAAAAGCAGGGCCAGTTGTTTTGTAGAATTATTAAAGATTAGGCAACGATAATGTATGCTTTTGTTTTGTTTGGTTTTTTAACTAGAAATCAAAAGGAAACAGTGGAATAAGAGAAATCGGATGATTTATCCATTGTCTTGAACGCTACATCTTGACGTCACAGCTTGAAGACAGTAGGAGGTACCTTACATGAAATATCTGTGGGACAATGAAGAATTCATGTTTTATTGGGAGCCACACAATCAATAATATGTGAGGATCTCACCCGTCTGGTCCAGTATTCCACAGCAATCCCAGCAAACACTCTCACATCCATTCATCTCCATCCATCTCTGGAAGCACTATGGGATCCTCCCACTGAAGGACGGCCCGTTATTGGCTTAGTGCATGCGTACATTTTATCTGAGACTTTTTCAGACTTTTTATCTGAGGAATGCGCTGTGATCATTTACAGAGTTCAAGTGATGATTATTAGAATGTATGCTCATTATATAGCATGATAGTCAGTGTAATCGTATGTCAATTTAGGATTGATAAAACAATGACTGTTATCAAACACAGAGCCATGATGTTAAAGGCCATTCCCAACCAGACAATAACCGTACCTATAAAGTTTTAATAATCCCTCTAAACATATGCGGATAGTGAAATTCACACTACAACTATACTGATAACAACATAGAGGAACGTTATCATTGGAATACATTTTTTTCCCACCTGATGAACAATTAAAACAGCCAATCAGAATCCACTTGACTTTAAGGAGCTCGAGCATTTAAAGCGTTGGACGACAAAACTGGACACTAACATAGTTACCGTTCTTGGTGTAAATGGACCTTTAAACTCATCAGGAAACCAGTTTACTTTTGATATCATGAGAAAAATGAGAAAACACAAATCAGCTTGAATCTAATGACTACAGACGTCCGGCTTTTATGATGGTCACTCTTTAAAGCTCTCACAGATTGGCAGTGATTACAGTACATACTTATACAATGAGAATAAGTTCAACAAAATGAGACACAGCTTGCCTTCAGCGTAGAAATACATGACAGTCAGGAGAGGATGAACACTCAATCCTTTATTAACTCTGTCCTATGTGTGGTCAGGACGCAGAAGCCTCGGGAGATGAGCTGTGTTTGGACTACCGCATAATTACAGCCACACTATAATAACATCTATACGAGTGAAATATGATTGTTCCTTCAACTTTCAGACGTTATTATGTGTTTCAGCTCATTGCTGCAGGGATGGGGTGATATACTGTGAGAAACACAATAAAGCTTTGCTCCATGTGACTGTATAATAATAAATACATCCTCTTGTGATTTGGGATTAAAAGAACACCACTACAAAACAAATATGGTTGCACTTATTTCTCTAAGCTAGTGTTCAGACAACAGTCCAATGGAATGTTCTTATTGGTTACAATTTATTTTGATGGTCCCCTTAATACATTCCGTTGACTACAGTATACTGTAAGCAACTTTGCAATTACATGTCAACTAACTCTCATTAGAGTATTAGCAGACTGATAGGTTATGGTCAGGGTCAGGGTTAGTAGAATATGTTAACATATGAGTTACCTATAGTCATTAGAATGGTCATCAAAATACAGTGTCAGCAGATATTAAGCAGACGGTCACTAATACTCTAATGACTGCTAGTTGACATGTAGTTACAAAGTTACATGTAGTCAACAAAACGTCAAATATAGTGTTACTTTAATATTTGCATTTATTAGAGAGAGAGTTGTGTTTGCTTGTGCAAAACTTTACATTAAGCAGTAGTGATGCCTTATGAATCTGATCTGTGAATGAAAATTACTTTAGAAGTGAAATGCACCTGAGCATAATAAAATATTTTAATATCACACATTTTCCTACACGAGGAAGGAAATGCTTTCGCATGGGCAGCACTTTATTTGCCAGAAAAGGAAAGGAACTGTTCAAATTGTCAAATATTTATCAAATTGGTAAAGTTTTCCACATTAATTTGATTACCAATGTTTTTGATGATAATGTGTATGAAATCATAAAACACATAATCCAGAAAAATGTAAATGAAAAACACAGAATTTCAATATATTGCCAATATATTGTGAAAGAAAGTTTTATGGATACATTTCATTGGACATGCTTTTTATTATCAAAAGTTATTTAAACCATTAAACCAAAATGTAATTAAACTGAAATGGAAAAATTTAAATGGAAAGCATAGAATTTAGAAACAAACAAACAAATAAATAAATGCATACATGCTAAATATCATTTATATATAAATATAAATGATATCATATCATTTTGCAGTGCGTAGCAATTGTAATGGCGGCGTTGTGTGTGGCACGCCGTCTGCTGCTTTCTTTCTCGTTTTTAAATTTTATGATTTTATATTTATCCTTTCTAATCACTGACTGTAATATGCAGGTGGTTTATGACCGCCAATCACTGTTAAATATTCGCATGGCTATAGACTCCGCCAAGAGTGACATTGGTGCGCCTGACCGATTTCCCCTGCCTGGCCTCTCATGTCTCCCTGCTCACCTGTGTTGGCATCCCGCCGGTTTTCCATGGAGGCGGCGGCGGAGGAAGCATGGTCTCAGTCTGTGTGTGTCGGTCCCATGCCGGCCTACGAACGAGCCCTTTGGTGTCCTGTGAGTGCATCTTATCGGTGGCTTCGACCTGTTGTTCCACACTTTTCGTCTGTGCCATCACGTCATCTCTCCCCCCGCATTCGTTGCCGTGGAGTGAATTTTTTCAACCTCCGACCGCTAAACCGATCTACACAGCCCAAAAAAGCCTCATCGCTACTCAAGGTGGCTTTGATCAACGCACGATCAGTGGTGAATAAGACATTTATATTAAACGACTTCTTCACGTCTCACGCCCTGGATATCTTATGCATTACTGAAACTTGGATTTAACCTGGTGAGTTAAGTCCGTTCACTGAACTGGTTCCACAGGACTGTCATTTTTTAAATTCACCTCGGCTATCAGGTCCCGGTGGGGGACTAGCAGCAGTGTTTACAAACTCTTATCTCTGCCGCTGTTTAACATCTAGCCCTCATTGCACCTTTGAAGTGCTGTTGCTTCAGCCCACAATAAATTACTCTGTGGTGTTTGCCTTGGTTTATCTGGGGGATATTGTTACCAGTCATGACATAATCTTAATCTTGGGAGATTTTAATATCAACGTATGCTGTGACTCTAAACCACTTTCTAAAGAGTTTCGAAGTCTCACTGACTCATTTGACTTTGATCAATGGGTGTCTGGCCCCACTCATATTCAGGGTCATACTTTGGACTTAATTCTATCACGTGGTTTACCCGTATTGGACATTAACATCTTAGACACAGGCATGTCAGATCATTTGCCAATCTTGTTCTCTTTACCTTTGACTGGAACTACACATGAGCAACAACCCCGTTCACGGCTGACTCGTGTCTTTTCCGATTGCTCTAGTGATGATTTTATAGCTTCATATTCTGAACTACGTGCCAATCATGACATGGACTCATGTTTAAGTTATCTAGATGCTGACGAACACTTAAACTTTTTTAATTCCACCTGTTCTAATATTTTAGATGTTGTTGCTCCTTTTAAGTTGAAAAAACAATCTTATGCATTACTGAAACTTGGATTTAACCTGGTGAGTTAAGTCCGTTCACTGAACTGGTTCCACAGGACTGTCATTTTTTAAATTCACCTCGGCTATCAGGTCCCGGTGGGGGACTAGCAGCAGTGTTTACAAACTCTTATCTCTGCCGCTGTTTAACATCTAGCCCTCATTGCACCTTTGAAGTGCTGTTGCTTCAGCCCACAATAAATTACTCTGTGGTGTTTGCCTTGGTTTATCTGGGGGATATTGTTACCAGTCATGACATAATCTTAATCTTGGGAGATTTTAATATCCACGTATGCTGTGACTCTAAACCACTTTCTAAAGAGTTTCGAAGTCTCACTGACTCATTTGACTTTGATCAATGGGTGTCTGGCCCCACTCATATTCAGGGTCATACTTTGGACTTAATTCTATCACGTGGTTTACCCGTATTGGACATTAACATCTTAGACACAGGCATGTCAGATCATTTGCCAATCTTGTTCTCTTTACCTTTGACTGGAACTACACATGAGCAACAACCCCGTTCACGGCTGACTCGTGTCTTTTCCGATTGCTCTAGTGATGATTTTATAGCTTCATATTCTGAACTACGTGCCAATCATGACATGGACTCATGTTTAAGTTATCTAGATGCTGACGAACACTTAAACTTTTTTAATTCCACCTGTTCTAATATTTTAGATGTTGTTGCTCCTTTCAAGTTGAAAAAACATAAGCACAAATCTAAGCCTTGGTTAAATGACACTACTCGTTCACTCAGACAGACCTGTAGAAGGGCTGAACGTAAGTGGAATAAGGATAGATTACAAGTTTCCTATGAAATCTTAAAGGACTCCCTCTCTGCATTTCAGCGAGCTGCTAATGCTGCTAAGCGTAAATATCTCTCAGAGTTAATTTTATGTAACACTACTAGGCCTAAAGCCCTCTTTTCAATAATTGATTCTGCTCTCAATCCCACTATTAATCATTTTCCTGAGACATCTGATTCTCATTGTGAGGATTTTGCTAGATATTTTAATGATAAGATCGCACAGATTAAATCTCTATTGCTTTTGTCAGCCTATATACCACTTGATGTTCCTCTCTGCTGTTCTACATGGTCTGTCTTTGAGCCTATCAC
>NW_015505833.1:1322314-1324987 GCF_001515645.1 Sinocyclocheilus grahami
TTGGTAACACTTTACTTGAAGGGGTGTGCATAAGACTGACATGACACCTTCATAATCATGACATGACACATGTCATGAATATGAAGGAGGTTTTATGCATGTTTATGACAACTGTCATTAAGTGTCATTCGCTCAGTTATGTCATTTTTAATGCAAATATGACATTATTTGACCTAACCCTACCCCTACCCTTACCCCTAACCATAGCCCATAACAAAGACATCTCAAACAATGTCATCTTTGCATTAAAAATTACATAACTGAGCGAATGACACTTAATGACAGTTGTCATAAACATGCATAAAAAACCTTCATATTCATGACATGTGTCATGTTATGATTATGAAGGTGTCATGTCAGTCTTATGCACACCCCTTCAAGTAAAGTGTAACCATTGTTTCTCTAGTGCTTAAATGCTTTGTGTCATTATTGTTTCTTTTAGCCTTGTAAAGCACTTTGGTCAACACCAGTTGTTTTTAAATGTGCTATACAAATAAACGTGTATTGTATTGTATAAATGATTTCATAGGGCCCAAATATTATTATTATTATTATTATTATTATTTAATGAGTGCACAAATGAATCAGGTGCATCAAGACCAGGAATCTTCATGAAGAAAGTCAAAATGATCAATTTAGATTTTATGTTTATTTTTAAACATTGCACATTATCTCATGTAGCAGTCAATGCTAAAGAATATATCCTTCTGGTTCATGTGTGAGTATGTTAGGTGCACAAGATGCAATTCAAGCCTAATCCAATAAATCCACCATCACCAGGTGATGCTGCGCCTAATTCAATCCCGGTTTTAAGTAAATCTGGAAATGGGGATTGTAGCGTTGTGATGGAATTAATCCAGGTTGGGCAAATGTAATTGAATCAGCTGCCACAGTCATTGCTCGGGCCGGAGGAAAGGTCCCGCGTCATTATCTCCCTGAGCGATTCATGCAAATGAGCAGCCAAAGGCCTCCATGAACGCTGACTGTGTACGATACATGATGCCAGCAGTCTCTCTGTCCTTATTTATTAAGCAGTAAAGATGGCAAAACATTGGTGAAATCATGGGATTTCTGTGAATCTGTTTAGCTGCTAGTTCATCCGCTCTCAGATAACCATTGCAAAGTGCTGCTGTGAACTGTAGGTCTCATGTACTCCGGTTTACGCTACAGGAGACCCTCACGATTTGTAAGTATTAACACTTCATAGTTCATGCTATAAATTGCACGGATGCAGGAAGGGAAAAAGATGCTGTTCTTCTCTTCAGCCCTGTTTTGACCTGCCAGTACATTTTCAACCTCGGCATGGGAAACAAACTCAATAAAGAAGCCCAGTAAGCTTGAAGCAGGCCGTGTGTGTGGCTGCTGTGTCTCAGGGGTCCTGACGAGTGTGTGGGTCCGTGGAAAAGTAATTCAACGCCACGGGCTTGTGTTGTGTTCTGCCTGCCCCGCTCCTCTATAATGAGCTTGAGATTAAAGCAGCCCAAGCTGACATGTGAAACAGGCATTACTGGCAAGCTCCAGACTTCTGCGAGAGAAGCGGCTCATTATTAAAACATATCACCCAGAGCTGGAATAATCGAGGATTCAACATAAGAATCATGCTCCTTCTCTATTTTCTCTCTTTCTTCCTGGTTGATTGTGAGCATGGAGGCTATGGAAATCTAGATGTAGTTTTAGCATGATGTATGATGCTTCACTTGAGCATCACAATTCACGACTGATGTGTTTTTGTTAGAATCTTATTCTACAGATACTTTGCTTTTTCATCTCAAACTGAAATTTGGTAAGAAAGAATTTGTTCCTCATACGCAGTAGTGTAACGGGTATAACTATTAAGAGAGAATATTATTGTTGTTGCTATTTCATAGTTAATATGTCATTAGGTCCTGTAGTCTGTTATGATGCAGTACCGAAAGACACCAGCAGAGTAATTGTCCGTATTGTGAAAAAGGGATGAGATTGAGTCGCACATGGCGAAGGTGAATAGTTTTCAATGCTAGGCTATCGTTAGCACATGTCATGCACTGTACTGTTAATATATTAAGTGTAAGGGTGTCTAGCAAATCGGATGAGGAAAATACAGTATTATGCTGTGTAAGATGAGTTTCCTGTGACGCTATTATCTCTTCACACATTTTATTCTCATGTTGAGTTTGTATCGTAGATGAGTGAGTGTTAATGGGTCACGTGCTGAATCGTCCATGTTAAATTAGCACCAGTTTATCACCTCATTAAATTGATAACGTGTAAAGTGTTATATTGTGATAACTGAAATGTTATGAGATAGAGATAGTGTTTGTACATGAGCTACTCAGCGCTTGCATTTTTTGCGAAGGCTCAGAGTTTATGGAGTGGATAAATCTATAATGTTACAGTTTTACAGATCAGCTAGTGAATCTATAATATGTTATGGTTTTACAATATGGTTTTGGAAATTTGACTGTTAAACTTAGGTCACAACTTCAAAATGTGGTTAGAAGAGCTGGAAAAATAATTGGTATGTTGTCTCCACTTTCTCTTCAGGACATTTTTGAGAGGTCTGTTAGGAAGCAGAGTCTTAAAATTATTGGTGACCAAAGCCATATTCTCCATAAGGAGCATGAGCTGATGCCCTCGGGCAGGAGATAGAGGGTTCCAATCTGTAAGCTGAAAAGATACAAATGTTCTCTAATT
>NW_015505833.1:1324997-1327185 GCF_001515645.1 Sinocyclocheilus grahami
TTCTAATATTTTAGATGTTGTTGCTCCTTTTAAGTTGAAAAAACATAAGCACAAATCTAAGCCTTGGTTAAATGACACTACTCGTTCACTCAGACAGACCTGTAGAAGGGCTGAACGTAAGTGGAATAAGGATAGATTACAAGTTTCCTATGAAATCTTAAAGGACTCCCTCTCTGCATTTCAGCGAGCTGCTAATGCTGCCAAGCGTAAATATCTCTCAGAGTTAATTTTATGTAACACTACTAGGCCTAAAGCCCTATTTTCAATAATTGATTCTGCTCTCAATCCCACTATTAATCATTTTCCTGAGACATCTGATTCTCATTGTGAGGATTTTGCTAGATATTTTAATGATAAGATCTCACAGATTAAATCTATATTGCCTTTGTCAGCCTATACACCACTTGATGTTCCTCTCTGCTGTTCTACATGGTCTGTCTTTGAGCCTATCACCTTGGACTCTCTTAATGAGATTGTTGCTTGTTTAAAATCCACTAGCTGCCCTCAGGATGCGATTCCTACACATTTTCTTAAGCAAGTTTTTCAAGCTATTGGCTCTGATTTTATCCTTCTTTTATTGTTTCTCTAGTGCTTAAATGCTTTGTGTCATCATTGTCTGTTTCTTTTAGCCTTGTAAAGCACTTTGGTCACCACCAGTTGTTTTTAAATGTGCTATACAAATAAACTTGTATTGTATTGTATAAATGATTTCATAGGGCCCAAATATTATTATTATTATTATTTAATGAGTGCACATATGAATCAGGTGCATCAAGACCAGGAATCTTGATGAATAAAGTCAAAATGATCAATTTAGATTTTATGTTGATTTTTAAACATTGCACATTATCTCATGTAGCAGTCAATGCTAAAGAATATCTCCGTCTGGTTCATGCGTGAGTATGTTAGGTGCACAAGATGCAATTCAAGCCTAATCCAATAAATCCACCATCACCAGGTGATGCTGCGCCTAATTCAATCCCGGTTTTAAGTAAATCTGGAAATGGGAAATTGTAGAGTTGTGATGGAATGAAGCCAGGTTGGGCAAATGTAATTGAATCAGCTGCCGCAGTCATTGCTCGGGCCGGAGGAAAGGTCCCGCGTCATTATCTCCCTGAGCGATTCATGCAAATGAGCAGCCAAAGGCCTCCATGAACGCTGACTGTGTACGATACATGATGCCAGCAGTCTCTCTGTCCTTATTTATTAAGCAGTAAAGATGGCAAAACATTGGTGAAATCATGGGATTTCTGTGAATCTGTTCAACTGCTAGTTCATCCGCTCTCAGATAACCATTGCAAAGTGCTGCTGTGAACTGTAGGTCTCATGTACTCCGGTTTACGCTACAGGAGACCCTCACGATTTGTAAGTATTAACACTTCATAGTTCATGCTATAAATTGCACGGATGCAGGAAGGGAAAAATGCTGTTCTTCTCTTCAGCCCTGTTTTGACCTGCCAGTACATTTTCAACCTCGGCATGGGAAACAAACTCAATAAAGAAGCCCAGTAAGCTTGAAGCGGGCCGTGTGTGTGGCTGCTGTGTCTCAGGGGTCCTGACGAGTGTGTGGGTCCGTGGAAAAGTAATTCAACGCCACGGGCTTGTGTTGTGTTCTGCCTGCCCCGCTCCTCTATAATGAGCTTGAGATTAAAGCAGCCCAAGCTGACATGTGAAACAGGCATTACTGGCAAGCTCCAGACTTCTGCGAGAGAAGCGGCTCATTATTAAAACATATCACCCAGAGCTGGAATAATCGAGGATTCAACATAAGAATCATGCTCCTTCTCTATTTTCTCTCTTTCTTCCTGGTTGATTGTGAGCATGGAGGCTATGGAAATCTAGATGTAGTTTTAGCATGATGTATGATGCTTCACTTGAGCATCACAATTCACGACTGATGTGTTTTTGTTAGAATCTTATTCTACAGATACTTTGCTTTTTCATCTCAAACTGAAATTTGGTAAGAAAGAATTTGTTCCTCATACGCAGTAGTGTAACGGGTATAACTATTAAGAGAGAATATTATTGTTGTTGCTATTTCATAGTTAATATGTCATTAGGTCCTGTAGTCTGTTATGATGCAGTACCGAAAGACACCAGCAGAGTAATTGTCCGTATTGTGAAAAAGGGATGAGATTGAGTCGCACATGGCGAAGGTGAATAGTTTTCAATGCTAGGCTATCGTTAG
>NW_015505833.1:1327946-1328211 GCF_001515645.1 Sinocyclocheilus grahami
GAGGGAAACGCAACAAGTGTTCGTGTCTGTCTGTTGAAAATATCTTTATCCCCCTTTTTCAGGGAGACTACAGTAGCAGGTAATTTCAGAAAACTGTACAAAACAGCTTTCCATCATAAGTCATAAACAAACATTATAGTGGAGAACATAGCTAGTTGTCACTGATTTTTATTTTTATTTCAGTCACTTTATACAGACACAAATTGTTTTTGGTATTGACAAAAAGCATTGAAGAATGTGTTATTGCTCCGATTTACTTTTTTTT
>NW_015505833.1:1328251-1328777 GCF_001515645.1 Sinocyclocheilus grahami
TATTTTGATGCACATTTTGACAGTGTGTATAATAGATATTGAATGCAAATGCTTTAAATGTGAATAAACTCATATAAATATTTAATGTGCAAGGCAGAGGTGGATTATTTAGAGTTTTGCATTAGTTAATATTGTATGTGCAGTAGTGGAAACAGATTATTTGCATAATTGATGACATGTTTGTGCCATTTGGCTGCCAGTACACTGGCTTCTTCAGATGTGGCTTCAGAGGAAAGTTCTTCACCCACCGCCGGTTGTTAAAGTTAATGCCCACAATGCTCCAGAACTGTTTTGAGCTCGGGTGATCCCAGGTATATGGAGGATGTAGACGTACGGGAATTGCGGTTTGAGCCATCATGATGAAATTCTACTCGAGACACTGATTGTTTTAATGGGAACCGGCGCTTCTGTGACCCGATGACTTTAACAATCGGTGATTGGCGCTTTTATTTAGTAGGTTGGACTTCCTTTACTAAACCACCATATAAGTATTTAGGTATCTACTTTGATTCTCAGCTGCAATGGA
>NW_015505833.1:1330051-1331553 GCF_001515645.1 Sinocyclocheilus grahami
GATACAGCCTCCTTCAGAATCGGTCGTGTAGTGTTAGAGCTTTTATTTATTAATCGTGTTGTCAGTTTGACTAGTTAACATCAGTAAACCACTGGGGGCCGTGAGGAAATATATGAAGGATTGTAGAGAAAGGGTTTTTGGATAACCTTGGACTTTGCGTGAGGAGATACGGTAACTTGGTGAAGAAAAACAGCATGTCTGATCATCATATGACGGCTGGCCATTACTGTGCTTGAGCGACAGCGCTTTATTATCTTCAGTCATTCTCCTCAGGGTTCGCTCTAAAGCTCTGACTCTAATTATAAAACTTTGCATTAATTAATTCCACTGAATGTACAGACTATATTTAAAACTTCTGTTTTGTAGATGACTGTACTTTTAGGAATGTTATCCATTTTTGTCTTTAATAAACACTCTACAATGGAGTGGGTTAGGATTAGGAAAGGGTTAAAGTTGTAAACTATTGCATTGATTGACCCAAACTGTGTGCTCACTATTCAAAATCTAACCACAGGATCTAGTGATGACATTGACGTTACCAGTATTGTCATTATCACCAATCTTTTTCCATGCATATATTTCCTTTTCTTTCTTACATCTGTGTTAACATTCCCATTCACAGAGAAGCAGAACTGATATGGCATTTCATTTATTCAGAATTGAACACTCTTCTTCTGCTGCCTTACAAGAACTTCACATAATGCAAATCTAGTATAAATTGAGACAATCTACAATCTTCCAAAGGGAGTTTTAGCAGTGATGCCATAGAGGAACCATTTTTGGTTCCTCAAAGATCATTTCAGTGAACAGATCTTTGTCCCGTCCATTGCTATGGTTATCAGTGTGTCAATCATTGCAATTTTGAGGGTGATTCACAGATTTATACGCAGATGTGATTCCTGAAACTTTTAACCAAGTGTGAAGAATATTTTAATAATCTAAAGAACCTTTCTCCACTATATTGAACCCTTTGTGCAATGGAAAGTTTCTCTGGATGTTAAAGGTTCTTCATGGAACCATCAATGCCAGTAAAGACCCTTTATTTTTAGGAGTGTACAGAAGTAACCAATGATAACCGGAGCATGTAGCAGCCAAGAACACTGCAACAAAGCAGGCTGTCTTCTGTAATCTTTCTCCAGAGGATATCTGTAGAGCCAGTAAGTGGCATGCCAAAGCGTCATCCCTACAGATAAAGGTAAAGTCCAGCCTGAATGCCCCTTTCCACAGTCCAGCATCTGTGAGGAAACGGAGTGTCCTGGTGTACGTAATTGTGTTGCTGTTTACATTTCACACACACCAGGCTGCTGCCCAAGCTGAACCCTTACAAGACTGCAGCCTGCTCGGCTCCGTATTGTGGGTCTGTGCCTCATCCTGGGCTGCAGCGTGAAGGTAGGTGTGTCGTAAGGATACCAAATTCACAAGAGAAATACTCTGTTTTTCCGCAGGCTGAATGCAGCGCTGGTTTAATACGTCTACTCTGCCCCATACTGAGGAAGCTCTTC
>NW_015505833.1:1332676-1341656 GCF_001515645.1 Sinocyclocheilus grahami
CGTCAAATTACTGGTATTTGCGCCATTATTTAATGCTCCAAAAAGCATGACCTAAAGCAGATGCTAATATGCGCTGCTCTTGGTAGATTGGATTGGTCATTATGGAAATGATATGGCTGCATCTGTGTTCTTTAATTTGCACATTGTCAGTAAATCACACACAGAAATTTCCACTTCCATTAGCACTCTTTTGAAATTGCGCTCTCACACTGATTTGCCCTGTTTAGTAAATTTGGCCCCAAATATTTAGCTGGAATAAAACATTTAGAAGGGACTTTTTTACTGCAGCTTCTGAAGGCTGAATTTGTTTACAAATTTTGATGAGTTGGAAAGTAATACAAATTATTAAATCAAGATGGCTTCCTAATGTTAATTTAAACATTAAGAATTATTGTATGTCTAATGTATGTATGCATGTATGTGTGTATGGTATATACAGTAGACACTCACACACAGTTCATATAAACCATTCAACAACAATCTAGTATTATTACACATTATCAGTGTTGGGGAAAGTTACTTTTAAAAGTAATGCATTACAATGTTGCATTACTCCATAAAAAAAGTAACTAATTACGCTACTTAGTTACTTTTTTATGGAAAGTAATGCGTTAGGTTACTTTTGCGTTACTTTTTAAATCTGGACAGGGCTTGCTTGTTTGTTTTTAAAATATTTTATTTTTATTTTTGGCAAATATAAAAGCCTTTCACACCAAAAGTGAAATGAATGCGCCTCAGGCTGAAGGGAACATAAATGTACGTCTGTACAGTAGAATGCAGAAGAAGACATTTCAACACTTCAGCAATAAACAAAGACAGAGAAATGTTCGTCTAGAGTAATTTGTGATTATTAGTACGGTTGAACTGCATCATCGAAGCTCAGAAGCTAATAGAATGGTTAACAGAATGGGATTAAATACATAAAGGATATTTGTGTTGTTTAACATTTAATTATTGCAGGTTTGCGTCATAATCTGAGTTGCATTATTTTTATTCATTTTGAGGAATACTGAATCTGTGTGTGTGTTTTTTTTGCGAGTGAGATGAATGAATGCATATTCAGTTTTGAATTTCATTAATTAAAAAAAAACAAGTTTCATACTGTACAACATGTTAAGTTCTGATTAGAATGGAGTTATAAAAGTAGGGGAAAAAATATTGAAAACAATACTTTTTTTTATTGAAATCAATTAATATATATATATATATATATTGTTTTTACATATTTTTATATTTTATTTTTACTTTTTTTAAATTATTGTAAGTAAGCCATTTGTAGAGTGATACATCATTCAACTATTATGTTCTGAGTGATTGTGATTTAATATATATATACAGTATATATATATATATATATACAAAATGTCTAACTTCCTTTTGAAATATCTGCTCACTCTCGGGGTCTATGCCATCTCACACAGAGTCACTGAGGAGTCAGGCAGAAAAGTAAACCCTGTATATAAGCAGTCTTTGAATGTAGTGTGGTGCGTGTGCTGGTGAGTGAGGCTGTCATTACGAATGCTGTAATATGACAAACTTCCATGTTCCAAGTCCACATAAACTCCTACTCTTTTAGACCGAGCAGACACAGGGAACTCACAAGTAATCTCATTAGCCTGCCACAGTTTCAGTTTGAGATCCTGAAAGAGCAGAGCAGGGAACGTGTTATTAACTCCCATTATATTCGCTTTTCTATCTGGAGTCTTATAGGCCACTCCCACTCCAACTCCACCATCACACTCCACCTCAAAGTAACAGCGATCAGTCAGAGCCTCGCTGCACATGGCCTGGGGATACAGCTTGAACCTGTCCAGATGATCAGGATATTTCTGCTCCACTCTCGTTTCGGATATTCTCCGGTTTCCATTAGAAAGTTCCAGGCGTGGATGTACTGTGTTTAGATCCACTGAGAGCTGACAGAAATCTGCAGAAAACAGGGCATTTGTTTTCACTGGTTATTTAAATTAACTTCCATATTGTGATGCTATTCTAATTAAAATGACTATCAAAAAAGAAAAAAGAAAAAAGCATAGATTGAGACTTGATTTTATCCACACTCTTTATTACTGGATTGTGAAATGTGAGCACTGTATACTGAAATGGAGGCAGATCTGAATGTGATTGGCTGAAATGCAGTTATGCCCTGTATACATGTCATAGGCGTCACCTGACTAACACAGCCACTGACATTAAAAACAGAGGAGTTTATTTTCCCATATAAAAGTTGATTATTTGTTTTGAAATGAAATATAACATTCTATTTCATGCCTTTGCATAAAATACCTACATTTTCTCAGACCTGGTTTCATCCGAAATTCTCCTCCTTTCTCAACACTGAGGGAAAACAAACACACTGAGATTTAAAATACAAAGAACTGCTAAAAGAGCAGCATTTAAAATAAAGCTTGCAATAATGTAGAAACGTATCCATAAAGATAATGAGCAGAACAAATATGATCATAGTGTCAAACTATGATGTCAAAATCCCTACATATAAAATAAGCACATACTGTAGTGTCTCCAGTTTACAGCTTGGATCATCTTTTTTAGCGCAGAGCAGTTTCACTCCTGAGTCTCCAGGGTGGTTGTAGCTCAGATCCAGTTCTCTCAGATGACCAGTGTTTGAGGTGAGAGCTGAGGCCAGTGATCTGCAGCCCACCTCTGTGATCATACACCCCGACAGTCTGCAGGTAATGTTAAAAGGAAGAGTGTTTTTAGAGCAGCAGTTCCCAGCAGGATTGTGGATGTCTCTCTCATCTGACAAAACCATTTCAGGTCTTGGATTCTCTACTAACATGCTGATGAGTTGGATCGTGTGTTTTATTACAGAATGTGCAGAGTTGGGAGCACTCCAGGACCTGGATCTGGAAACTCTGTTCTAGAGCAACTGATTCCAAAGTTACAATAAAAACTCCAAAATGAACCCAAGTACTTTTTCGATCATTACAAATAACTCTGTCAAATGTGTTTTACACCTTACCACACAGTCCCAATGCAAAATTTGCCACCATGATGCTTTGGTGTTGTAAGTGCTTGACAGTGTTTTATGCAGTTGCAAAGGTGTTTTGAGTATTTTTTTATTTCTTTACCGGTTGCTTGCATGTTCCAGCTAATTAGTTAGAACTGTGTGACTTGTCAGTGCAGTCTGCGTCTTTGCCTGTTTCATTGTAAGTCAGGTCATTTAGAAACAGCACACCTTTTATCAACAAGATGCGTAGTTCATGCTTAACGCTTAAGGATTTTTCAATTCTCTAACCTTAGGTATGAACAAAAGTCATATTGATGCATGCAAGAACCTCTAATAGAATAACTACAGATGGTATTTTCTGCTAATATTATAATACAGTAATTGTCATAATTTACCCCAGTATCTCTAATTTGCATTGTGGATCCTGTAGTCCTATTGAGAGCTGCTTCACTCCTGAATCCTGCAGATCATTGCTTTTCAGCTCCAGCTCCCTCAAGTGTGAGTTAGATTTCAGAACTGTTACTAGATATACACAGCTTGTCTTTGTGAGACCACACCGCTTTAACCTGTTGAAAGAGGCTGATTACATCACATACCAACTTAGCCAATGACAAATCTAAACGCTCTTACCAACAAGACCATACTTACTTGAGTTTCTGAAGTCTACAGTATGGACTAATTAGTCCATCACAGAGCTTATTCATTCCCGTATCACTTATCTTATTGTAACTCAGATCCAGTCTTCCCAGGTGTGAGTTTACTGATTGGATAGCTGAGACCAAATTTGAACAGAATGCTGATGGGAAATTACAGCCAGCCAGACTGAGATGCAGAAACAGAAAGCAGATACAGCAACTAATCAATGAGCAGTAACCATTTGCTCGTGGTTTTGTCTAATCTTTTTTTTTTCTACTTTTTTACAATTGCAGTTCTACTGTGAAGGCACAAGAAAAAAACTCAGTGGTCAAATGCTGATTGGATAGCTGAGACCAAATTTGAACAGAATGCTGATGGGAAATTACAGCCAGCCAGACTGAGATGCAGAAACAGAAAGCAGATACAGCAACTAATCAATGAGCAGTAACCATTTGCTCGTGGTTTTGTCTAATCTTTTTTTTCTACTTTTTTACAACTGCAGTTCTACTGTGAAGGCACAAGAAAAAAACTCAGTGGTCAAATCTATCACTTTTGGTTTATACAAATTACTTACTGTATCTATGGCTGGTCAGAACAATGCAATTTTGCAATATTCCCACTGCCTTCTTTGTCTACTAAGAGGAAACACCCCTACCTTGTAGTACATAATTTTACACATTTTGATCAAAGTAGTCCTACAAAGTAGTACTACTTACCTGATTATTTCCAATTGGCAATGTGGATCTGTTAGACCAGTCAAGAGGACGTTCACTGCAGACTTGTCTAGTTTATTGTTGCTCAGATCCAGCTCTCTCAAGGGTGAATTGACTGACTGCAAAGCTGATGCTACTATTCTACAAGACTCAACTGAAAGATCGCAACAATCCAGTCTGTAAACGAGAATACATTTTGTTTTATTGATTTTTGTTTGTTTGATTTAATGCTCAGTGACTAAGGTTATTCAGACAATCCGTTCATATTGTTCCTTAAATGTGGAAAAGGAAGTCTCAGTTCACTTGTCTAAATGTTGTTTAAATAACACTTTTAATGGGCTTGCAGAGAAAACAAGGTTCCCAAAATATCTGGAGGTATAGCAGTGTATATATTATAAACAATGAATGAACTGACCTGGCCCTTTTGCAGATCCTGAGCACCGGCAGCAGTCTGAGCTGGTTTGCTGTTGATGTATGAAATTTCTTCATGTCAAACTCATCTAATTGCTCTCCAGATTTCAGCAAGACATAAGCCAGTGCTGACCACTGCTCAGGCTCCAGCTCACTACCCAAGAGCGTTCCTGATTTCATGGCAGTCTGGATTTCTTTAACAAGAGTGTTGTCATTCAGCTCATTTAAACACTGGAACAGATTGATGATTCTCTCTGATGATTGTTCCTGTTTGATCTCCTCTTGGATGAAATGAACTGTCATGTTTTTGTCTACACAGGGTTTACTTGAACTGTCTTTGGTGAGAAGGTCTTGCAGGAGAGTGCGGTTAGGGTCAACAGAAAGACCAAAAAGGAAGCGAAGGAAGAGGTCAAGATGTCCATTTTCACTCTTCAAAGCTTTATTCAGTGCACTCTGATGGACATCAGAAAGATCTGTTGATCCATTTATGTCAAGAACATTTTTCCCATCATTGACACATGCAAAGTGAGCATATATTGCTGCCAGATACTCCTGGTAGCTCACATGCACAAAGCTGTAGACCTTCTCCCTGTACAATCCCAGCTCTTCTCTGAACATCTCTGTGCACACTGAGTACTCTGTGACTTTACCGACATCTAAGCCACTCTTTATCAGATCCTCTTCTTGGAAAATCAAATTGCCCTTCTCCAGTTGCTGGAAAGCCAGTTCTCCTAGTTTCAGAATCAATGTTTTGTCAACTTCAGAGAGTTTATCTGGATTATCAACATCAGCTCCATTAAACTTCTTATGCTTGATGCTGATCTGAATGAGCAGGAAGCGAGTGAACATCTCAGTCAGAGTTCTGGGTATCTGATCAGAGTTTCCATTACTCATCATATTTTCTAGCACAGTGGCAGACATCCAGCAGAAGATGGGCATGTGGCACATGATGTAGAGGCTCCGACAGGATTTGATGTGTGTGATGATTTCATTCGCTAGCTTCTGATCACTGATTTTCTTCCTGAAGTATGTTTCCTTTTGATGATCATTAAACCCTTGAATCTCTGTGACCCGATGGACACACTCAGGAGGGATCCGACTGGCTGTTGATGGTCTTGTGGTGATCCAGAGGAGAGCAGAGGAAAGCAGATTCCCCTTGATGAGGTTTGTAAGCAGCACATCCACAGGAACGTTCTCATTTATATCAGAGCAGTAGTCATTATTATGGAAATCAAGAGGATACTGGCAGACCTCTAAGCCATCTAAAATAAAAAGCACTTTAATTTCTTGAAGATCTGCTTCTTTCAGCTCAGGAGCATAATGCTGAATAAGCTGGAGAAGACTGCAGCTCCCTTTTTTCTGGTTGAGCTCACGGAATTTTAGATAGATGATGACATTGATATCCTGGTTTGCTTTTCCATCCGCCCAGTCCAGAATGAACCTCTGCACCGACACGTGCTTTCCAATGCCAAATATACCCATCGTCAGGACTGTTCTGATTTGTTTGCCTTGTCCTGGCAGCGTCTTGAAGATGTCATTACATGTGAGAGGACTTTCTGGAGTGGTTCTGCTTTGTGAAATCAGTTCATTCCTCAACACCTCATGTTCGTTATTTATCTCTCCACTTCCACCCTCTGTCATGTACAGATCCGTGTAGATCTCCTTCAAGAAACTCTGTTTACCTTGAGATGAATTTCCTTCGTTTATATGCTGACATTTGTCCTGAAGTTTTGCTTTATTGGCTTGTGTGATTTTTTGAAGCGGATTAACTAGGTGAAAATAAGAGCCCTCTGTCATGTACAGATCCGTGTAGATCTCCTTCAAGAAACTCTGTTTACCTTGAGATGAATTTCCTTCGTTTATATGCTGACATTTGTCCTGAAGTTTTGCTTTATTGGCTTGTGTGATTTTTTGAAGCGGATTAACTAGGTGAAAATAAGAGCTGTTTGGATGCAGTGAAAATAAGTGTAATTATGTATATAATTTTAAGTTAAATTAAATAATAGTCTCACCATTTGCCTGGAAGTGTAATGTGATTCTCAGTGCTGTCTCTCCTCCAAAGCACTCCACTATATTCACAGCAACATCGGAGACACTGAGCTCCTCCGGCTCACTCCCTAAGCATTCTGGGTAATCCTTTGATAGTTCTATTGTAAAGGTTTTGAAGTCTTCTGATCTCATGTTTCTCAAGACCTGATGGAGCAGGGTTTGACTGTCTGGCACATTAGGTTTCTGTGGTAAAACACAACAGTATCCAACAGAACAATGGTTATCAACCATGAATTATATAATACAAATGCCTCCAGTTCAGAGGTCTAAAGATCTCTAAATATATTACATTTTCTGTTGGATAACAGCATGGATATTACAATAAAAAACTAACCACAGTATAGATTTTACTGTGTCCTTGGTGCTCTTGCCCCACACATTTGGCACAGATGTGCATGTTATCCGTCTTACAGAACACCTCCAGATCTCTGTGGTGCCGCTGACAGACTCTTTTAGCAGGTGTGGACTCTGTCTGCTCTTCTGTGTCTTCCACACACAGCTTTCTGCAGGAATATTCAGTATTTATCAGTTCACTTAAACTTAAGTTGATACTTTGTTTTTAATTATATAATAATTTATAACTATCTCAGCATGTTTACTTATATACATGCTAACTTCTTTGTAAATGTTTAATTAGACCAACCTTTCTTTATTTCTCTGTGCTTCACTGCTGAAGTTCATTGGTAATGGAATCGATCTCTCACTCTTTAGAGACAGATGTGATGATGTCGGTGAGTCTGATCTCTCCTGTTTGGTTCTGAGTAAAACAGAAGTTTTGTCACTTGACTACTCATGTGAATGAGTGTTTTCACATGGAAGTTTATATTTTTCATCTTTCATGTTAACTTTACTGTAAATGTTTAATTAGACAAACCTTTCTTTATTTCTCTGTGCTTCACTGCTGAAGTTAATTGGTAATGGAATCGATCTCTCACTCTTTAGAGACAGATGTGATGATGTCGGTGAGTCTGATCTCTCCTGTTTGGTTCTGAGTAAAACAGAAGTTTTGTCACTTGACTACTCATGTGAATGAGTGTTTTCACATGGAAGTTTATATTTTTCATCTTTCATGTTAACTTTACTGTAAATGTTTCATTAGACCAACCTTTCTTTATTTCTCTGTGCTTCACTGCTGAAGTTAATTGGTAATGGAATCGATCTCTCACTCTTTAGAGACAGATGTGATGATGTCGGTGAGTCTGATCTCTCCTGTTTGGTTCTAAGGGGAAAAATGGGGAATGTACAGTATATACAAATATTAAAAATATATAAAAAAATATTCAGGGAGTGAAAATATTTGCAATACTGGTATATTGTATTTTCTATTTCTGAACAAAACTGAATTAATACATTTAATTTCTTTAACAAAATAGTTCCTCTTCAGGAACTCGAGCTGCGTCGAGAACGCTAGGGGAACGCCTTCAGTGACCCACGCTCTGAATCACATGTGAAATCAGTCCAATAGCTGAGCGGTACGTCACGGCGGATGACGTCATGAACGGGAAGCTATAAAAGCACGTGCGGCGGAGCCAGCGTCAGCTTTCTGTCATTCAGCGAAGCGCTCTGTGTGTGTCAGTCATATTTATTGTTGTCTGTCAAAAGTCTATAAGCCCCAGCTATGTCTAAGCTCATGCAAGGACAAAGCATTTCAAGGGCGAGAGCAAGCCACGTTGTAGGTTGTGATTAATACATTTGCTCGTGGGTTTCGCTGTGCTCGTGGGTTTCGCGTATGGATCTGCTAATCACCAGATCCGGCGCCCGCTCTCGGGGTTCGGAAGCCCGCGCTGCGGTACTTCCCCCCCGGGGAGAGGGCGCGATGCTCCGCCTGTCTTTCTCCGAGGAGATTGATACGGAGGGCGTCAAAGAGCTCGCCAGTTGCACAAACATCAGTTACACAAGCAAACAATATTATGCCTTATATTATAATGAGCAGCATTAATAGGAGCGGAGCTCGCGCAGTCGGGGCAGATTGTGTTTTCCCCCGCTATTAAAAGCTCCGCTCTCGCCGGGCACGCTCCGAGGAGTGTGTCCGTGCCTGTGATCTTGCGATTGCGGTCCCGCTGCTGCTGAGGCACGGCGGCGACTGAGAATCATGCAGACTCATGAGATGATCTAGCAGACGGGTTGCAGACGGCTCTTCCTATCTCCACCCATGTTAGCTAGATTTAGAGCTCGTTTGTTTGTCAAGGAGATTGATGTTGAT
>NW_015505833.1:1344008-1404300 GCF_001515645.1 Sinocyclocheilus grahami
CTCCCTAAGCATTCTGGGTAATCCTTTGATAGTTCTATTGTAAAGGTTTTGAAGTCTTCTGATCTCATGTTTCTCAAGACCTGATGGAGCAGGGTTTGACTGTCTGGCACATTAGGTTTCTGTGGTAAAACACAACAGTATCCAACAGAACAATGGTTATCAACCATGAATTATATAATACAAATGCCTCCAGTTCAGAGGTCTAAAGATCTCTAAATATATTACATTTTCTGTTGGATAACAGCATGGATATTACAATAAAAAACTAACCACAGTATAGATTTTACTGTGTCCTTGGTGCTCTTGCCCCACACATTTGGCACAGATGTGCATGTTATCCGTCTTACAGAACACCTCCAGATCTCTGTGGTGCCGCTGACAGACTCTTTTAGCAGGTGTGGACTCTGTCTGCTCTTCTGTGTCTTCCACACACAGCTTTCTGCAGGAATATTCAGTATTTATCAGTTCACTTAAACTTAAGTTGATACTTTGTTTTTAATTATATAATAATTTATAACTATCTCAGCATGTTTACTTATATACATGCTAACTTCTTTGTAAATGTTTAATTAGACCAACCTTTCTTTATTTCTCTGTGCTTCACTGCTGAAGTTAATTGGTAATGGAATCGATCTCTCACTCTTTAGAGACAGATGTGATGATGTCGGTGAGTCTGATCTCTCCTGTTTGGTTCTGAGTAAAACAGAAGTTTTGTCACTTGACTACTCATGTGAATGAGTGTTTTCACATGGAAGTTTATATTTTTCATCTTTCATGCTAACTTCTTTGTAAATGTTTCATTAGACCAACCTTTCTTTATTTCTCTGTGCTTCACTGCTGAAGTTAATTGGTAATGGAATCGATCTCTCACTCTTTAGAGACAGATGTGATGAAGTCGGTGAGTCTGATCTCTCCTGTTTGGTTCTGAGTAAAACAGAAGTTTTTCACATGTAAATGAGTGTTTTCACATGGAAGTTTATATTTTTCATCTTTCATGTTAACTTTACTGTAAATGTTTAATTAGACAAACCTTTCTTTATTTCTCTGTGCTTCACTGCTGAAGTTCATTGGTAATGGAATCGATCTCTCACTCTTTAGAGACAGATGTGATGATGTCGGTGAGTCTGATCTCTCCTGTTTGGTTCTAAGGGGAAAAATGGGGAATGTACAGTATATACAAATATTAAAAATATATAAAAAAATATTCAGGGAGTGAAAATATTTGCAATACTGGTATATTGTATTTTCTATTTCTGAACAAAACTGAATTAATACATTTAATTTCTTTAACAAAATAGTTCCTCTTCAGGAACTCGAGCTGCGTCGAGAACGCTAGGGGAACGCCTTCAGTGACCCACGCTCTGAATCACATGTGAAATCAGTCCAATAGCTGAGCGGTACGTCACGGCGGATGACGTCATGAACGGGAAGCTATAAAAGCACGTGCGGCGGAGCCAGCGTCAGCTTTCTGTCATTCAGCGAAGCGCTCTGTGTGTGTCAGTCATATTTATTGTTGTCTGTCAAAAGTCTATAAGCTCCAGCTATGTCTAAGCTCATGCAAGGACAAAGCATTTCAAGGGCGAGAGCAAGCCACGTTGTAGGTTGTGTGTTCCTCCCTGCTTAAAGATAATGTTATATCACGAGTGGGGACACACACAGCCTGTGCGTGGTTTGCTTGCGAGCGAAGCATAGTTTTTAAAAAAAGAAAAAGCAGCCTTGCTTCGCTCTCAGAGGGCTCTCTTTGAGGAGAGAGCTTTCAATAGCGTTCCTCGCGGTGCCGGCCCCGCTTTCGCCGAGGCGGAGCGGCGGAAAAGCAGAATTAATACATTTGCTCGTGGGTTTCGCTGTGCTCGTGGGTTTCGCGTATGGATCTGCTAATCACCAGATCCGGCGCCCGCTGTGAGTGTGAGTGTGAGTGTGTGTCTCAAATGCAGCATGATCTTTTCGCCTCACTAGTGTTAGTTTTCCTTGTTTCCACTGTGTGTTTAATACAGCTAGTTTTTGGTGATTTCAGTGGATGAATGAAGCCTGTTCTGCTGAAATGCCATCTTTACAATAAATGCCACTAAATCAATACAAAGCCAAATTGATCTTGAAATGTATGTGACTTTGTGATTGTCCTCACCGTTCAGAGTGAAGGTCCTCTTTTGAACCGCTCATACTGGCAGAGCCGTCATCATTCTCTCCAGCACTCATGATCAACAAATGGGTTCCTATGAAGACACAAGATTATACCAACGTATAGTTTTATTTCTAAAAATGGCTTTTCTGTCCCCCTTTTGAGAAACTATGACTATTTTGTGTGTTCCTAATTCAGTATTCTCCTGTTTGAAACAACCATACAAAACAACTAGAGAAAACACATATTTGCATTACTGACTCAAAACCTTTCTAGTTACTGATATACAGAGCGAACAATGACTAGACCACGGATATTGACTCCATAAATGTATAAAAGTTAGGTATCAAAGGTCAGTTGTATAATGTCACAGCTAGCAACGCAACCTAGAATGTTAACTGAAAAACTGCTCTGAATGAGTATATATATATATATTAGATCAGGTAACATTTTAAGCTGTCATATAGTCATGTTACAATGTGCCCCTCAGATGTTACACCCATGGGGCATGTTGTCACATTTCACTTCCATTCTTTTGGGGTAAATAAAGAAAAAAAGTGTACACTGTATTTATGAAACAAAACCACATATTTGTACTAGACAAGTGTGACATTTGTGGGGGGAAAAATACTCTGAACCTCCATGTGGATTTACACAAGCTCTACAAAACTTTACAAAAAGTGTCGGGGTGTGTCCCGCTCTCCCCTATGCTTCTAGAGGGCGGTCAGGTTAGTTTCACATTCTATAATTACTGCTCTCTCTCTCTCTCTCTCTCTCTCTCTCTCTCTCTCTCTCTCTCTCTCCAATTCAAAATTAAATGTTATTTTCACATTTAAAAGATTGTTGTAGGTTTCTAATGGACAGACTGACGTACTATAGATGGCGTTTAGCAAATATCTCCAAGTACAGCAAAGTAAATTCAAATTCAGCAAATTCAAAAGGCTACCGGTGACCCCTGTATGTATTTAGTGTTATTTACAGCTTAGATTTAACCTGTGTGCATCCTACTTGATGTGACGAAGGTTAATGTTAAGAGCTTGGCAAAAGGCAAAACACGTCAGTAGAAATATCATAGCATATCTTCAGCATAAGGCAGCTGCTGTATTATTCATAGCCTAACTTGCCGAACTAACGATGTCGTCTTTTGTGCTCTGTGCTCAAACACTGCAGGTACAGGTTAACATCACATTAGTGGTGATAGAAGTTTTATGTCGCAATAGAATATATAAATTCAGCAGATGCTCAGTAGACTCACCGATGATATAGTGTGCTGTGCTCGCTGCTGCTTTCACTTTCGCTTCTGTGTGTGTGTGTCGCAGCATGAAATACTGAGTTTCTTTCCTGTTCCTGTAAACGCTGTGTTCCACTTGCTCTTCCTGTTTAATATTTATTCGCTCGACACATGATCTCTACCATAGTAAAGAAGTAATATATTCAAAATACATTATTCACCCTAAGTATAGTTCAAATCTATTAACATATTTACTGACATATCGCTACAGACTTACTGACATCAACATTATAATTCAACTTTATTTGTGCACCTTAAGTTCACTTGCAATAGTTCCACTTTAGCACAATCAAATACACCTCAGTATATATTTAGTTGGATTTTAGCACTACTTCCTCACAATTAAAGTGCATTAAGTTCAAAATTAGTTGTTCCAAGTTAGCAGACTTTTTCACTAGGGTACTGCACTGCAGTGCGTGCACGCGATTAGTTGAGGGATTTGATTCAAAAGCCATTTTTGCACATTCAGAACTATTCAATTTGATTGCAAAATTGACCCGGTTGAACCAAATTGATTAGATTTGATTAACCATTTTAAAATGCATTTATAGGATCTTTCCCCTGTCTTAGACAAAAAAGACAAACTGTTTATGAATCAAAAATGTGTGTGTGTGTGTGTGTGTGTGTATGTGTGTGTGTGTGTGTGTGTGTGAGTGAGTGAGTGTGTGAGTGTGTGTGTGTGTACCTGGTATTTATCACCTTATGGGGACCAAATGTCCCCACAAGGATAGTAAAACTAGTAAATTTTGACCTTGTGGGGACATTTTTGAGGTCCCCATGAGGAAACAAGCTTATAAATCATACAGAATGAGTTTTTTTTGAGAGAGAGAGAGTGTGTGTGTGTGCGTGTGTGTGTGTGTGTGTAGAGGCCATACCTGTCTGGATGAATGTAGTGTACAGGGTGATATGAAAATATCACTCTTTCCAAACCTCTTTCCAGAGACCGTTGGCATTAGTGTGTATTGTCAGTTTATGATTATCTAATTTGCATTAGCTTTTTATAGCCTAAGTCAGTTAATAACACATATTCTCTCGATTTATTTGTTGAATCTAGAATAAGGTTTACCTTATTACTTCCAGCAAACTTCAGTTTATCTTTCCATAAGATAACATCTAACTCAGTCACTTGCGTCTATCAATCTTTTGCACTTTATCCGTTCATTGTACCCATTTAGTAGTTACATTTGCGTTTAATCATTTAACAGACACTTTTATCCAAAGCGACTTACAAATGAGAAGAGCAAACAGAAGCAATTCAGACCAATAGGAGGGTAGCAGTATACAAGTGTTGTAACAAGTCTCAGTTAGTCTAGCACAGTACACAGACAGTTTTATTGTATTTCTTTCCAGAAAAAGAGACAAATAGAATAAGAAAATGTCAGCATTAGTTAGTCAAGTGCGTTTTTTGAATATGGCCAAAGACTCAGCTGCACGAATTGAGAGCTTTACACTCTTCGGTCTTCACACGAGTTTGCGTCTATCAATCTTTTGCACTTTATCCGTTCATTGTACCCATTTAGTAGTTACATTTGCGTTTAATCATTTAACAGACACTTTTATCCAAAGCGACTTACAAATGAGAAGAGCAAACAGAAGCAATTCAGACCAATAGGAGGGTAGCAGTATACAAGTGTTGTAACAAGTCTCAGTTAGTCTAGCACAGTACACAGACAGTTTTATTGTATTTCTTTCCAGAAAAAGAGACAAATAGAATAAGAAAATGTCAGCATTAGTTAGTCAAGTGCGTTTTTTGAATATGGCCAAAGACTCAGCTGCACGAATTCGGTCTTCACACGAGGGCTGCCGCGGTATTCTACACAGTTTTCTACACACTTGATACAGTATTAATTGGTTCAGCTGACCACAGACTAACTCGAGAACAAACGCCACTCGCCACGTGCACAGAGTAAACAAAGATTTCCTAGCAATGACAACAGTGCTGAAATCAAATGAGAAAATATACAAAAACACTCACAGTATGTTGAACCTCCTGTTGCTTGACTGCTTCTCTCTAATAAATGTTAGTTGCTCTTGTCTATCCTATCTTAATAAAACGCCTTTAATTACACTTGTTTCTTCCTTGTGTTGATAATAACAGTAAGTGACTACAAGTTAACGATATCTCTCAAATCCTTCCGATTTATGTTAGGGTTAGGGTTAGGCTAAGCTCCTGGCTGGTACCCCGTGAAATAGTATGACAAAAACTAAATATTAATATTAATATTTAAGGCCAAAGCCATTACACTGGTGGTGCTACTTAAATCTAAAATCACTACATTTAGTGGTGCCCTGTGTGAGGCTATCTAACCTTAACATCACTACAGAAATGTATACTTTTATTTGGCAAGGATGTGTTAAATTGATTTTAAAAATGTTTAAATGTTTTATTTTGGATAGAAACGATGGTTATTTTCAAGAGTCATTTTGGTTATGGTTCATTAGATCTAACATTCTGCACACTTTAAATCAGACACAGAGGTCAAGTAGTGTGGTGAAATTATTTGATATTTGCAATAAATTATTTAAAATGCAGTTTATAATTGTTCATCAATGCACACAAATCCATAGCTTTTGTACCATGTTATGTTGAAGCACTATATTTAATGGCAGAAGTAGGGACCGTTTTATTTAATGTTATAAAAATGCTGATCGTGGCTGAGTCTATATCTGGACTATAAACGTTTACCCCAATGCTTTCCTTATTTGTGACAGTTTCTCTGTCAGTAATTAATAAATAAGTAAACATAAAAATACACAAATAAAGACACAAACAACATCAATAAATATAAAATAATACAAATGTTTAAAAACGGTCTGATAACGTGAGAATTAATTCAAATGTTGAGTAATATTAAATGTAGAATTTCCAAATAATATCAAAATAACTGTCTGATGTGGAATAACAAAATAAAAGCCTCTCATAAACGTACAACCTGTTTTATCTGTAAATTCATATAGTTATTAACAGAAAATGCCCTGTTTCCACAGACCAATTTCAATTCAGATTAATAGTCCACCACCCCAGAGCGTAACTCAGTCAATGTCAGGAGTATCTGGATGCATTACAAAATAAAAGCCCTCCAAAACTCATACATAACCAGTTTTGTCTTGTAAAAAAAACTATATATATATTCAGATAGCTCTAAAAAGGAAAGTTTCTGTTTCCACTAATCGGTTTCAGATTGATAGTACACCTTAGCAGAGTTTTAATTCCCTAATTTCAGGACTGTCTGATATTGCATTACAAAATAAAAGCCTTCCAAGAACTCCTAAATGATCAGTTTTGTCTATGATTTTGGACAGCAAAAGGAAATTCCCTGTTTATCATTTTTCGTGCAAAATCGTTCAAGCGCAACTTTTGAAGTTCTTTAAAAAGAGGCCAACAGAAGGTAGGATTTTTTCTTGATTAGAGTTGAAAGACATTCCCCCTGACATGTTATTGTGCTGTATGTGTGACTTGAGGGACTGAGAGACCATAGCAGAGATTACATTATATGAGTATATATGAGTACATGACTCAGACATTGCAAAAAAACAACACGTATTTAGAGTCCAAAAGCATTCACTGCACGGTGAGTTTTTACTGTCATATTTATTTATTCATGACAAGCCTAAAGATGATGCAGGCACAAAATCACATTCAGCAAAATATAATTTAATTATCAATATTGACCAAAATTCCTCCATTTCAGGCTCCAGAAGGAAAACAGCTCATAAATAAAGCTAATTTTTCATTACTTAAAAATCTATTATAATGCAAGCAATGCAATCCATTATATAGTGCAAGAAGATGGCTTGTTAATCCACTCCTTTCAATTCCAAAGAATCATTTCTCTGTCTCAGTTTCTACAAGTTGGCTCCATTGTTGACAAAGGGGCTGCAGTTCAGTTTCTCCTGCCCTGGCATGTTCTCACCTCCAGACCCCAGAGACACGTGAGCTCGGTCGTTTACTCTGATCCACAGCTGCAAACTGCTACATGCAAATCACAGCCTGGGATCCAGAAGAGGTTTCTTTCTGACTTATAAAGGGAACAGTCACCTGGGAAAGCAGGAAAATACATGTGCTTATACACGATCACCTTCATTTCCGTACACATCTCTGATTTGAGGAAACAATGCATTTGACCGTTTTAACCTTTTAAAGATGCATATATTGCAAACAGTGGTTTTAGCAAAATATCTCTTTAAAAGGCACACAAGTTGAGAGATTTGTTTGTACACATGTAACAACAACTGACTCTGCAGTACTGTATTCACTGAGATTCTAAGCTAACATGCAAACAACATTTAAAATATAGAATAATGCAAGGGTGAATCTTATGGAACCAGTATCATAATTCATCCCAAAGTGAACATGAAAGCAATTATATTATGCAAAGAATAAAAGCTATGTAAAATCATCTACTGTAATGTAAAAAACTGTGATATATTAAAATTACATACCGAATCATTCCAACCCACTGTCTATCTATAACATGATTTCACATTCAGTTTGATTTTCTGCAGAACATGATACATTTCCCATTCAGAATACACAAACCAACTCAATACAAATCAATTATTTTATTGCTTGCTATCCAAGATTTTAAGCAAATAAAATGCATGTCCTCATTTAATCAAGCTTGTGTGATTTGGTTTTGATCTGAGCAGCTGCCGAGGGTGATGTGGGTCAGGACTGCCACCACTGCTGGTTCTATAATAATTTACTATATACTTTGTATATATACTATTTACTATATAATTTGAATTTCATACTGGTTAATTCTGCATATGCACTAGTGCATAAATAGCACATCAAATGAATGTGTATATCTGCATCACTGAAGCTTCTGATAAACCTAATATATACTCATTTAAACTTTGGGGAAAAAAGCATTGTGTCCACATGATAATTTCAGTAATGAGGTTGAAGTAATGAGATTTTATCTTACATGAGTTGCAAAATAGTTGAAATTGTTGTTTAATTGTCATGAAAGTAATTTCACAATGCAAAAGGCTTTTTATCTTCAATAGATTATTTCTTAAAATTATATTTATTCCTGAGGGTTTCTTTCTTTCTTTCTTTTCATAATTTAAATGTGCATATATTAAGTTTATCAAAAGCTTTAGTGATGCAGATATACACTTCCATTTGATTTTGGAATGAAGAATGGCCCAGACAGATTCACTCACAAAGATTCTCAAATGGTTTAAGAGGCCCCAAAATCAATAGCATAATGTGTTTTGTGAGTACACAGATGAATGTGCGCTTGGTAACAGCTGCTGGAATCAGACGAGCGTGGCGTGAGCTGCTGATAGCTGATGTCTCACCTCCAGACTGTGTGGGTCATTCCATCAATGAATCTTCAGCACGGCTAGCCTGATAGCATTGTGTACTGAATAAATAGGGTTTTGTTTGTGACTCTACTGCTCTTTCCTTACCTCCATTTAGAGAGGGGGATCAGGATCCATCAGCACAAATGGACAGCTCGAAGAATAGAGCAATTCCTCCTGGGATGATAATGTCAGAACAGAGAGGACAAAAAGAAAAAGGAATGACAGATAAACCAACACATTCATGATGGAGGCTCAGCTTCTCTTTGCCTGTTGACAATGACATGTCCATCAAACCACATGCACTTTCTAAACATTCTCCCTAATGCAGAAATGCATGCAAGATGTTGTGCAATTTTAGAAGACACGTCTGAAGATGATATCTAATTTGAGACTTATTTGCGCTGTGGTTCTGAAAGGGTTCCTTTGTTTCTGCTCACCTGGATTCAGTTTGCCACGTCTGTTGCTTTATGTCATTACAGAAATAGAAATCATAAGGTCTGCCTGTAATGTGTGCCGTAAATTGCACCTTTAATGACAAGCTCTCAATCTTGGGAATTTGACAACGTACTTCACGCGTCCTGGAACAGGTCTAATTAAATTTTTCAGTGGCATAGTTTACATGTATGTACTTGGGACCACATGTTCTTTTACGAATGAGAATGAAATGGGCCTCTGTAAGTCCAATCCGACCACTTGAAGGCAGTAAATAACGTATTATTAAACACATAGTATAATAGGCTGATTCACGAGACATATCCTTCTCCATACAGCCGTCAGAGGGAAAACCCTCCATAAATTCAATATATGAGAAAAAGGCTCTAAACAGAGATGTGGACCATTATATCACACCATTAAGCCAATATAAGGACTTGAGTACCTGACATATGACATGCACATTCAGGGCATTTGTTGTGGATATATATATATATATATACACCAGGCAACAGGGTTAAATAATCAAGCTTAGTGAATGCTGTCAACACAACAATATTTGTAATAATTTAGTAAATGCATTGGTGACTGTTTAATAGTTCCTCTTCAGGAACTTGAGCTGCGTCGGAAACGCTAGGGGAACGCCCTTCAGCGTGACGGGCTCTGAACCTCGTGTGTAATCAGACCAATAGATAGGCGGGTGACGTAATGACCAGGAAGCTATAAAAGCACGTGCAGTGAGACCAGCGTCAGCTTTTGTCATTCAGCAAGCGCTCTGTGTTTGTGTCAGTCTGATATCTGTTTGTGAGTCTTATTTAGTGTTGTCTGTCACAAAATCTAAAGCAAGACAAAGCCAGACACTAAGGCAAGGGCAGGCAGCGTTCAGGCTGTGTGTTCTTCCCTGCCCGCGTTACTTTATGGGTGGGGATACACACAGTTTGTTTGTTTTCTGCTTGAGAGCAAGCGCGCAGAGTCAGCTCTCGGAAAAAAAGGGGAGCTGACAGCCGTTTTGGTAGCGTTTGTTACTGCCTTGCTTCACTCTCGGGCTCTCTTTGAGGAGGGAGCTTTCACTAGTGTTTTATCGTGAAGCCGGCCCCGCTTTCGCCGAGGCGGAGCGACGGCTGTGCTCGTGGATAGAGAGAGGCTACAGAATCCAGTTTGGTTCTCCCCCGCCTCATTTCAACGGGATTACACCCACGCTGGTGGGCCCCGAGCAGACTCTGGTCATGGAACAAGAAGTAGTTACTCTTTTGAGGAAGGAGGCCATCGAGGTGGTCCCTCCTCATGCGAGGCAGTCCGGGTCCGGGTCCATCTCACGTGGCACATCAACTGCCTGGAGACCTAAGAGGTCACCATGTGTTGGTCCGCACCGACAACACAGCGTGGTCTCTTACATCAACCACCAGGGAGGTCTGCGCTCACGCCGTTTGTACAAACTCGCTGAGAGCAGTTTACATTCCTGGGCATCTCAATTTACCTTCGTCAGGTTCTATGACCTAGACATGCGAGCCAATCCTGGCTCTTCTGTTCTCTCGCCCTAGCTGTGCAGTCTTCCACACTAGGCAGAGACTTAGAAGTCTGGCGGCGTGGGCAGTCGCGTTCCCCTAGCGTTTCCGACGCAGCTCGAGTTCCTGAAGAGGAACGTCTCAGGTTACGTATGTAACCCTAGTTCCTCGAGGGAACGAGACACTGCGTCGCAGTGCCATACTTCCGGCGTCCCTGCCAGCGCTTGCTTCATTCCTAGAAGCTGACGCTGGTCTCACCGCACGTGCTTTTATAGCTTCCTGGTCATTACGTCACCCGCCGTGACGTCTCGCCCATCTATTGGTCTGATTACACACGAGGTTCAGAGCCCGTCACGCTGAAGGGCGTTCCCCTAGCGTTTCCGACGCAGCGTCTCGTTCCCTCGAGGAACTAGGGTTACATACGTAACCTGAGACGTTTTCATGCAGGCTGTAAAATGTGTTCAAATTACGTCACAGTTAATAATTGTTCATTTGTAATCATGCAATAATAAGTTGAATTTCAATTGAAGAGATCACAATTATGATACTGTTTATTAATTTTGAGATGCTACATTGTGTCTCACTTTACGAATAAGCAGAAAAATCCTGGACGTTCCCTTTGTGTTCAGCCTCAGTGGACCAATGTCATGTTGAACAGGTTAATGTCACAGCAGAACATTATTCACACTTTCCTCTGATAAGATTTTGAATGATAGAGCTGTTGCTGGGGGATCACAAACATATTCCCCAGCTTCCACCCTTCTCCAATCATGTGGATGTATTTTTACCAGGAAGGTGAAAGGTCAGGCCTGGCAATTTGAGCATAAGCCAACAAGAACTGTTCAATCACGTGGCACATGTTTCCATATCTCTCTGAGTCCTTGAACTCACAAGGTGACTGGCAGTCGTGTTGGTCCAGCAGTTCACCCCTCAGAAAAATCATTCATTTTTCAGCGCACATTCTCATCTAATATAATTTCTTATGATGGTACATCTGCACGGAGAAAACCTCTAGAGCTTGCCTTCCTGAAATTCACTATCCCATTAAGGTGAGAAATCAAACAAAACAAATGATATTCCTTTGGAGAGTCACGCCACTCTTCTGTGCCACACTGGGTGTGCTGTTTGTCCTTTAAGAGATGCCAAGAAAAATAAATACTGAAAGACAAGCAAATGTTTTAGTGAGTAGCGTTTTAAAGGGAGTCTTGCATCAGAGGTGTGACCTCCGTCCCGTCGGCTCCAAACTGCCTTCTGTCAGGACAGGGAAATGAGAAATGGTTATCAGCAGCCCAAGAGAGCGGCGCTGAGCTCCCGTGACACATGGCACGGCTCGAGTTCACACAGGAAACACAGACCAAATGAAAACTTAATATATATGTTAATGAAAGCATGCGTGTTTAAATCACCACATACAACAGCACATGAACTTACTTGGAGGTCACAGAGATCTATCTATCTATCTATCTATCTATTTATCTATCTGTCTATCTGTCTATCTATCTATCTATCTGACGTTCGTTCTATTTCTTTTACATGTCTGCCCTGAAGGTAGATCATTAATTGGCCACATGAAATGTAAGACAGTTGTTGAGTTTGATTGACAGTGTAATCAACCTATGACACTCGTATAGTAGAGGAGTGACCTCAGTTCACTTCATTCACGCTTCATGACAGATGTCAGTCGGCAGACTCGCATCGCATATTAGGTTTCTGTCAAGGTGACAGATATAAAACCGCACGGACACACAATAAGATTCACAAACATATTCACATTCATCTGTTTTATGAATATTCTCCCTGACTGTTTAACTGTCCTCTTATGCTTCCCATCACTCCCACATTCTGTGTCTGTCTGCCCAGAGGACAAACCAAAAGTCAAAGCCCTGCTACTTTCACTGCTGGAGTAATCCTGGTGTTTTACTGCTGATCTCCAATTTAGAAAACACAAGATATGGAAAGAGTGTGTGAAAGTGAGGAACATCTCACACACGACACACTCGGATGACCTCTGCTGTTTGGTCCTGAATAATGGGGACTGTTACTCTCAGGGTACAGAGACTCAGAGAAAGCCTCGTCCTGTTTCAGCAGACACTGAAGGGTTGCCATGTTTTGCACCTCAGCCTCATGAAGCATGTAGCTAGTAGGGAAGGTTAAGTGGGAAGGGGAGGAATGACTCTATTTGTTACAGTAATGTCCCTCACGGTAATATTCATTCTCCATGTGTTGTTATTTGTGTGGAGTGCATCTTTAATTCCTGCCTTTTTTATCCAAATATATGTATGTAGATGGCGGCCATTGCTTCCCCATTACCTCTTCTGCTGCTGGTGTGTCAGAGCGAAACCTTTTCATCCTGATTTAATCACTGGAGATCAGATAAGTGGATCAATGTTTTATTAGGTTAACTGTGCTGCTTTGGGTGCAATTAAAAGACACAGGCCAAAAGTCAAACTAAACCTGTGATTTAATTTCTGGTTGCCAGTGTCGTAATTGTTGTGGGGAAATCTGATCACTAGAAGGGACATTAGAGGTTGTTCATTTTGGCAATGTTTATGTTGGCTTTTACAATGTTTGTAAGTCATGATAAAGAGATTGTATTAAGTTGAGTTCAATTCAGAGGAATCATAATAAATTCAACTAAATTCTCTTCTTTCTACAACTTAATAGATCATGTCAATTCAGATAGTTCATGCTTTTACAAAACGTTAAATCGTTGTCATATACATTCGTTTTTGATTGCATGATGCACTGATCTACTAGTAAAGGATGATGTACAACCAGCTGTACATTACCCCAAAACAAACCCCAGCAGGATCTTGGATCACCCTAGAGGAATTATTGTAACCCTACCACATTAAACATTGTGCTGGCTTTTTACTCATTGTCCTTGTGTGTCTCCAAATGGCCATGACAAACACAGCATCCTCATTAATGCTGCTCTGAATTAAATCACATCTCTATTGCATTAAATCACAGTCAATTTTATTATGCTGACAGTATCGCTCGCTGCTTTATAGCCTTCATGAAGAGAGAGGCGAGATGTTAAAGGGTAAAAAATGATGAACAGAGGTGTCAAGCAAGGACGAAATAATGTGGTCATGGGCTAGAGAGGAGATTAAGACTGTATAAGAGCAATACTGGAATCAAACTGCATTTCATGAGGAGTAAAGAGGTGAAATTCTTCCTCAGATAGTTCATATCCGTTTTTGACTTTATGTAACTTTACAATTTAACAACATTTCCCCCTCTCAACTTCACAAGCTGATAAACTCCCCATATTATAATCTGAACTGCCCCAGTCAGTGACTATTACTGCATCCTGGGTAAACTTCACCCTCCATTAATTAAATCATCACCTAAAAGCAAAGTATTGATTTCTCTAATGGTTTTACAAATCTGTAAAACATCCAGCGGGGTAATTAAAAGAATACGTCAGCCCCGTAACAAATATGGAGCTCTAATAAATCATGTGGAAAGGGACAAAAGTTGCCACCCTCAGTTCGCGCTGGAGTGAGATGAAACACGGAGGCGTGTCGAGATGGAAAACTCCTCATTAGTCCTCTGGATTTTCTCCAGTTGGAATTTCTCTGAAAGTTTGTTAAGGAACTGCAATTGCACTCGTTTGTAGATCATTACAGTAAAAAGTACACAGGGATTGTGAATACTGATGCATAGAATGTTTGGTGGCAAATATTGCCTTGATTTCCATTGCTGCGGAGGCCACATAAAGAACAAAATATTGCTGTAATACCGCAAAATAAACCACCAGGGAAAAGTGTATTAAAGAAATAAACCTTCTTCTTACAGACAATTTACAATCTACCACTCCCTATTTACACATACAATTACAAGCAACCTGTTTCATAAATAAGTACTCTGGCAAAGTTATTAGAGCAAACACTGCCAAGAAAAATAAATAAAAAGAAAAAAGATGCGGTAGACAGCCACAGTCATTGAAACACAGGAGGCGACACAGCGAGCGTGAATCACAGGACGGCTGTAATTACTGTGATATAGGCAGTGAGCTGCATACATTTGCATCAGCGCAATGACAAATGCCCCTTTTAGTACATGTCATAGGATTCCTGTGTCAGGACATGCTGGTGCGCATATAAATCTAACAGGTCCGTCTTCTAGACTCCATAATTACATCAAATGGAGGAATTAGTGCTTTCCTACACGGCAAAAGTCCCCTCAATTTCTCAGCCGCTGTGGAGTGCGCAGACTCTGACACACACACTTTGTGCAGGAACAGTGGAAATAATAGCGGAGCTGCATGTGGTGTGTGAGATAATCTTTTAATTTTAAGGAGCCTCAGCACTTCTGTGACGGATACATCAGTTAAATGAAGACTCTTAAGTCCACACATCTGCTCTGCTCATATGATGTTTATTATGCTGAGGTTAGAGTAGAGCCCAGCGCAGCTCTTCTGGTGACACTTCATTAGTTCATCATTTTTCATTTGACCTTTAGGCCGGATATCATTACCCAGAATGACACACGGATCTGTCCTGCAGGTCCTTTACATGATAATGATAGTGTTGATGACGCAGATGATGATGATGATGATGACGACAATGATGAAAATGGCATAATGATGAAGCAGATGACAGCCGTGAATGATGCTGATGCTGATGTTGGATTTATGAGAACCATACAGACTCATCCCTCAAACAGGTAGTGTGATCATTAGAAAGCTTTGATACAGCTGTGTATTGTACACAATGAAATACAGTGGACTACATTAAGCATAATTACTACATACACATCACCATGAAGATAATAAATGATGAGTTATGTGTTATTAGGAGCAGATTGTCAAACATAACTCTCCCCAGTTTGTAATCCCTGTCATATCCCGCCTTCTACATGTGGAAGCTCAGGATCTGTGATGTCATTTTGTATTTGTCCTGCATAACACAGCAGTCAGGGATTTTCTTACTCAGAAACTCTATGTGATCATACTCAGATACGGCTTTAAGGAAAATCTAGAAAAAAAATAAAAATAAAATAAAGGTGTCTTACGATAAAGTGTATAACTTCTGAAGTATGAAGAGATTTTTCTGCAGTATGACTGATTTTATTTTCCCAAACTTTGAAGATTTAAAAAATTGGTCTGCTCTTTTTTTCTTCTTTAAAGCAGGAAATAAATAACAGACATTTCAAACTTCTGCCTTCATCAGTCCAATGTTTGTGTTTTGAACTCATTTTCAAGTGTCTCGACCAGCACATCCATGGAAATCAGTAGTAAAGCTCCATTGTAAATTTCACACCGTCACAATTCTAATTCAGTTCAGATGGAACACAGAAAGACAATTTCCACTGTAATTTTATGCCACCCTCATGTGCTGAGGCCATTTCTGTCCATGCACCAATTTCATACAGCGTATGTGAGCGTGGGCGATCTTCATTTCGCTGTGAAAACGAGCGTTTCAGCTATTTCCTGAAACTGCACTTTCACAATATCTTATTTACTTGGGACACTTGCTTGTCAAACAAGATGACTTCAAAACGGCTGACGTGCTCCGGTGAGGACAAGCAGCTATTGATTTCCCATGTCATCTAAACAAAGAAAGCGCCACTTTCATATAGTCTCCTCGAGTGCTGTGAAATACCGTCATCAATGATCATTCATGGTGTGCAGGTGTGGGACGATGAACCGCTTCTTCCTGCCAATCTCTCCATCAATTCTAAAAGTATTTCTCCACCTCTTTTTATTTTCTTCCAGCATAAAAGCAAGCAATTACCCATATATTGGCGAGGTCTAGCGGTGGCATGATTGCTGTAACAGTCCAGTAGTCACACCGGCATGTGCCCTCTGTTCATGAAGTCAGGTGAGGGTTTATACACAAAGGAAACATAGCATGCCCTTTATTTTCCCTGCTATAGTGACAGTTACATCAGAAAAACATATAAATTCTCTTGGATTCACAAGAATATTGTCTTGTCAAATTATATTATTTATATTAGTGCAAATGTTCAACAGTGTCTTTGTTAACGTGTTATGCGTGTCTCAGAAACAGTTCAGATAACGACTTAAATGTTGGTAAAATTAACATTTAATTCAACAAGTTTTAACATTAACATTTAATCTCTAATGCAAATTGACATGCTAGTAAAAAGCCCAAAAATGTGGCTATCCAGACTGTTGGCTGTTGGATGTAAATATTATTTCCAAGCATTTATACTGCCACTCTGTGCCTTTAGTTTTAGAGGCGTGTATTGTAATATGTATTGCATGTCGTTTTCAAATCAGTTTCTCATAATAATCCCAGATATATGTTCATGCTTAACATTTCCTGCATAAATGCATACATACAAAAATATGTTTTGTGTGAAGTCAGTGAGCAGTAAATACAACCATGTTAATAATTTCTAAATGATGACCATAAACATTACAGTCATCCACAGGAACAATACATTTACAGACTTAACTCATCTAATCCTGTCTGACTGAGCAAGACACATCCATTCTGCCTTCAGTGTTGCCTGTCAATTACAGACGTTGAGAGGATAGAAAATCACACAGCTCAGCATTCCACACAGTGAATGATTCGCTAAATCAGGTGTTTCAGTGGGAGATGAATATATGGAGCTCTTAGATTCCAGAAGGTCTGAGAATCATGCGCTCTGGGGAAATATGAACAGAGACTCATATCAGCTTTGAAGTTGCAAGCACAAGTTACATGGGCTCTAGAGCTTAGAGATGAAGTCTCATATGTGGCTTATATTCAAATATGCAGAATCCCACCCATCTGCAGAGTTCAAGCAACAACAACTACAACAGTCAATTGTATAATGTCACAGCTATATACTATATATATATATATACTGTGTGTGTGTGTGATCCAAACTCTGAAGGTGCTAAAACCCTATTGCTATATTGCTATAATACTTAATTTTAGTTTAACTTTGGGACACTTTTCAGCAATTTTGAATTTTATGAAATTATGATTGATTGATTGATTGATTGATTGATTGATTGATTGATTGTTTGATTGGCTGTTCAATTCACATGCACCCATCATCTCAAGACAAAAATACATCAAAATAAATTAGATTTATCAAAGCTTTGTGAAAATATAAGGCCCGGCGTTGCCCATTTTGACTAATTGAATTATATATGTTATATATAATGACCAAACTTATGAAAACGTGATATGCATAAACAACAGGTCATTCTCAAGATTCACACCAAGTTGCATCAAAATCTGTCCATAGGGGGCGCTACAACTAAAAAAAAATTATCATAACTCTGCAACAGTTTGATCAAGGAAAATTAAATTTTATATATAACAAGCGCTAAACAAGCCATGAAAAGTTATCATACAAGTCAACAAAAATGAAACATTTTTTAATTTTCAAATTTCATTCAAATTTCAGTGCATAATAACCTGCACTGCACTGATCATTATGAAATTTTGCATTTTTAGCATTAATTTATTAGGTTCTTTACTATATTTGTTGAGAACTGGCCACCAGGTGGTGCTACAACAAGCTAACTTACGCTTTTGCTAACAACTCTGGAAACTTGATGGCTAGAATAAAAATAAAAAACACATTTTTCAAACTTATTCTGGGTCATTGTCTGATTCATAAAATTGGTATGAACCATACTGAGAGAAAACTTTATCAAAATTATTTAAATTCATTTAATCACAGATATGGGCCAATATATTTTGGGGTGTGGCCTAGAATGACTCATAGGCCTATTTCTTGTAAGCACATTGTTCAAACTTCTCCAAACCTGGCAAAAATTAAAAATGGGACATTTTGAGAGCAATTCAATATTTCATGCATTTCTGATGTTCTAAATGATTAGCCATTTTATATAAATGTGAATTCCAGAGAGGGATACTCTTAACTGTGAATCAGAGAATCAACCCTTTGTACAACCCTGTTTGTTGCTGCCGTGTGTTTTGAGTTTGAGCTCCGTCAAGTTAATTCTTTGTCGTCTAATTTTTTATCTTAAAATCAATTTTATACACCATCATTTTCGTTTCTATAACGTGTGAATACATCCCCTATCGTATTCTACAACAAAAACAATCAGAGCGCCTTGTTATCACTAGTTCTATTTTGATTTCCCGAGTCCGCTATTAGCAAATAGCCCGCTAGCACGCTGCTCATGTTCTCGTTGTTTCTGCGCAGATACCCACGATCCTGAAGGGTGACGAGAGCCCCGGAGCGGTCGTGCTTCACGCGGGGGCTAACAACACCAAGCTGCGGCAGACGGAGACGCTGAAGAGGGACTTCAGGAGCCTGATCGAGACGGTGCGCCGCACATCGCCCGCGACGACGATCATCGTGTCAGGACCGCTTCCCACGTATCGACGAGGACATGAAAGGTTCAGTAGACTTTTTGCTTTAAATGAATGGTTATTGTCATGGTGTAACGAACAGAAACTGCTCTTTATTAATAATTGGAATCTTTTCTGGGAGCGTCCAAGGCTTAATGTGACTTTGCTGCAGCCTGGAATTGTACTGCTGGTTTCGTCTGGTCAGAGGAGAACTGGCCCCCGACTGAGCCTGGTTTCTCCCAAGGTTTTTTCTCCATTCTGTCACCGATGGAGTTTTGGTTCCTTGCCGCTGTCGCCTCTGACTTGCTTAGTTGGGGACACTTCATTTCTAGCAATATCGTTGACTTGATTGCAAATGATTGCAAAGATACTATTTAAACTGAACTGAGCTGGATGATGACATCACTGAATTCAATGATGAACTGTCTTTAACTGAAAAATTAGTGTTTACGATTGTCATTTTGCATTATTGACACACTATTTTCTTAATTAATGCTGTTCAGTTGCTTTGACACAATCTGTATTGTTAAAAGCGCTGTATAAATAAAGGTGACTTGACTTGACTTGTGAATGACAGCAGTAGGCTGTAATACTAAAATCTGTGATCTCCAACATGCTTAACAGATCAAATTGTTTTCTCAAATTATGAACATGCATGCAAGCAATCAATATCTGCTTGTTCCTGTGCACCGGGAAGCTGTGCACTGTGAGCTGATAATAAAAAAGTCAAGTCAACTCTGATTCCCGACTCCCACCATAGGTACAAGTTGATTCCCTTAAAAAGTGTACTCAACCCTGAGACTCAACCAACCCAACACAGCATCGTTGACTCAACCAAATGTGTAAGTTTGGGGTGTGACTATCTGTTTGTCCAACCAGTGGCAGAAGGGGGAGTGTTCAGAAACCATTTTAACAGCTTGGCTAACTCATAAGCACACCGTTACCTGAGAAACATTTAGCGGTTATCTCTATTCACTGGTTACCTGTGTAGACTTGGTGCCATAAAAAGTACTCAAAAAAAAGTTAATAGTGTTTGAATCCAATAAGTGATGAGCGATTTGTGCAACACCTGACAGAGTAGATTAAGACGAGCAGTTTTCTGTGATGCACGAGCATCTTACAGTTCTAATTAACCTTCCTACTGCTCTAATTAATTAAATTCCAGCAAGGTCAAGCGCTATGAATTGAACAATTAAGCACTTACCCGGTATGAGACATTTGCAGTGTTAACTTAGTAAGGTTCAGCCTCGAGTGCAGCAGAAACACGTGAATGCAGGGGGTTTGGGTGTGTTTCCAGCAGTCTGCTTGGCACATCTGCTGATGGTGGCTGATGGTATGTTCAGGGAGCACTCACATGTGTTATTCTCTATCCATCTGCCCACAAGTCATCACGTGAAAGTCGACAGAGGGCAAGAAACTGAGAAGAAACCTGGCACCAGCACTTTCTAGTTTTATGGTCCTTGTTGCAACCTGAGCCTGAGACACCACCAGGGTAATGAAGCAGTTGGACACAACAGCTTGTTGATGTTCCAGAACGGCTCTAATAACTAGGTATCATTTACAATGCTGGTCCCCCCAAGACCTAACCCATTCCTGTCTAGCAGTGTGTAACCTGCCAAATGTGACTGCCAACTGTTCCTGTCCTCAGGACATCCTTCTATTTGGCGCTCGTACAGTGTTCGGATCTGACAGCAGGCCTGACACTGTCCTTTGTGGGATTGTTAGCAATATTGTTGTGCCTCCTCATCAAACTCAACTCGGAGAACAATACATAATGTATTATTTCTCTCATCTTTGGTAAAGTATAAAGGACCTTCAAGGCCTTCTGTAACACTTGAAAAGATTATAACTTTCCATCCCTTTCATTTGTCACAAGACTTCACTTGAGTTTATCTGTAATTAAGGTAAAAGTGGTCAAAAAAAGTGCAATAAACTTCAGGAAGTGACTCTTGCAGCCCTTTGACTGTACTTCCAACAAAATTTCCAAATGAAATGCTCTACACTTGCATGTATCTTCTATGTTCCTCCAGGTCATTTGGCCTCTACATTTTTTATGTAAATCATTGTTGCAAGATTAATGTGTTTAGTTGGGTGGACAAAATGTATCTGGCTTGCAATCATTTGGGTGGATTTTATAAACATGTACAATGATGAAATTATATTGCTTAATTGTGAAAGAGAAATTCTAAAAAATATAAGTTGTATTTAGCAGTCAGAACACCAGAGACTACTGGGGTGGCAAAATAATGGCTAGAAAACAAGCCTTTCCATGCAGCATGTCCATTTTAGTTCACTTAATGAACCAATGACTCTTTGAAAAACACAAAGAGTGCAACCAATGTAGTCCAATTCACAAACAAATGGAGCGGGTTTCACTCAGAACACACTCACTACCAAATCAACATCTGACCTCTAACTGAACTGAAAGATATCAATAACTTGTTATAAAACTTCTCTGGAAAAATATACAACTGCTTCTACACACCAAACTCAAATATTTCGATGTGTTATACTGGTTTTCCCTCAGGAGATTCATCGTTCACAGACTTATGTTGTGATTTTAATCCCATGTAAATTGAGCACTGTCTGTGATTTTACCCGCACCAGCTCTGAAAACTATAGGGGGAAATTCCTGGGGTTTTTTCGGCCAGCTCAGCGGTCCCCTGAGAAATCGAATCCCGTGCGGATAGAAGGTCTGTGATTGCGGTATACAACGATTCTCCTCATTTGTTTTGACCCTTGTCGAGCACCTTAACAAGCGTTTTCTCAGGGTTTGCAGATTGTCTGACTGCCCGCTCCACCTGCATTATAGATTTTGCCATCCAACGAAAAATAGCATCAGTAAGATGATCCCGATCACAGAAACTATGATAGTAAAGTTAAATATTTGTATAATGCATCCATATACTGTGTACATACTGTATTGTATAAATCCTCTATATGTGTATGTGTATATTTTGTATTATGTATATATATATATATACAAGCACAACAATAAAGCGGAACATTTCTGAAAATTTACTTAACATTATTTCTAATTTACTTCAAATTCCATTGCTAAAATATTTTTGTCAAACTTGAAAAATGTAAACAGCAGTGTCTCTATCGTTGTTATAACAGTATATATTAGTTTTTAACAGGTAGTGCAAATATTTTTCACTTACTTTATTTTAACTTAAATAACTTAAAACCTTGCACTCAACTAACAACATTGCACTGAACAAATGCAAACCCTGAATACGTTAGTACACTATTCTATTTCTTGCCAGACACCTGGCAGCGCTTCTGCTCACACAACTGAGCCACGTTTGCCCTGATGGAGGTCACAGTTGAAACTCTGAGTACAGCTTCAAGATGGGCATCACTAAGCCTGGACCTGTACTTGCATTTATTGAAGTTCATAGTTGAGAAAAGTTTCTCACAAAGATATGTGCTTCCAAAAGAGCACATTACCCGAGTGAACACTTTGGACAGCTCTGGGAAGCATGGAGGTAATTCTCTCAAAAACTGTCCAGTCTTGTCTGCTTGTCCCTGAGCCTCTCTGAATTTAGTTTTTAGCTCACTGTTGCACTGCAAGTCAATAAGTTCCATTTGCAACAAACTTGGGACACTCTCCACATCAGCCGAGAAGGGGTCTGCAAACAGCTGGAAAGTGTCACGATGTGCCTTGAAGTCAGCAAAACGCTGATCAAATTCCTGCAGTAGGTTTTCAATAGCAGAGGCATATTCATCACCATTGAATGCTGTGCCCTCCTCCACAAGAGATCTGCATGTTGGGAAATGACTGAGGTTTTTTGCAGAAAGCTGAGTTTTCCACAATCTTAGTTTTGTGAAGAATGCTTTCACACTTTCATAGGCTGCTGTGATGAGCTGACCTGGGCCCTGGAGCTTCAGGTTAAGGACGTTCAGCTCCTGCGTTATGTCAACTAAGAATGCAAGATCCATGACTTATTTAGGATCATAAAATTCAGGAACATCCATTCTGCCATCTTCCATGAATCTCTTCACCTCTGCTCTTAACTCAAAGAATCTCTTCAGGACATTCCCCCTGCTGAGCCAGTGCACCTCAGTAAAATAAAGTAGATCACCATATGTTGACTCAATTTCTTCTACAAAGGGTCGAAACTGGCGGTGCTGTAAACTCCTCGACCTGATGTAATTGATACATTTCAGGACAACAGACATGACATGTTCATATTTCAAGCATTTGCTACACAGTTCCTGTTGGTGAATAATGCTGTGCAGAACAACTGCTGGATCTGCATTTTCCTCTTCTAACTTTCTTTGTACTAGTGCTACCAGTCCATTTTTGGCAATGCCATCAGTGGCAATGCCGACCAGCCTGTTCCACAGCAAACCAGCGTGCTCAATTGCGTCACACAGCTGCTGAAATATATCTTTGGCTGTGGTACGGCCGTGCATTGGACACAAACTCAGCAACTCTTCCGTCACTTCAAACTGGTCATTAATACCCCTGATGAAAATTGCTAGCTGAGCACTGTCGGTTATGTCTGTGCTTTCGTCAAGCGCCACAGAGTATGCAGTGAAAACTTTAGATTTGCTGCGTAACTGATCATAAATGTCACTCGATAACTCGCTGATCCGCTCTGCCACTGTGTTTGCCGTCAAAGAGAGATTGTTGAACAAGTTTTTCTGCCCTTCTGTGAATGGCTTTCCCGCTTTAGCGATCAACTCACTCACCACATAACTTGCTTCAACTGCAGCATCAGCATCCTTTTTGGCTTTATGGAAAAGATTTTGCTGGGACGTTAGCTCTCTCTGCAACTGCGTGGCTCGTCTTTTTCTCTCGTCTTCCTGGTACTTCTCATACTGTTCTCCATGTTTAGTCGAGTAATGACGCTTGAGATTATATTCCTTTAGAACGGCGACTTTTTCTTTGCATATCAGACAGGTAGCGTTTCCATTAAACTCCACAAAAAAATACTGCAACGTCCATCTTTCTTGAAACTGTCTGTGTTCCTCATCCACTTTCCTTTTCGGTTTGGAAAGAGACATCTTTTCATTCGCACTTCACAGCCAAACAACATAAACTACGAAAGCCCCGAAACCAGCTATCTTCAAATCTGCCTGCATGCACGTTTTTTTATTTATTTTTATTTTGTTATAGAATCATGTCATTCTTTTGAATATGGAATATGTTACGAGACAACTAGAAAATAATAATAATAATAATAGTAATAATAATAATAATTTGGCGGGCCGGATTATGTTTTATTTTTGACATCAGTGCGTTGTGTATCGCGCTGCTTAAACATAAAACCATGTCTGCATTTGTGATCGGAGAAATGACAAACAACAAGCGCTACTCTACACTGCTCAAAACTCGCGTTTGAATCGTCAGTGGCTAATTTTTTTAATATAAAAAAGTACTTACAGTCTGTGAGTCAGAAGCGCCAGACTGTCCTTGCATAGTTGGAACCGCCCCACTTTATAGAAACAGACACCGGCATTGTAGGCTACTGGTTCAGGAAACAGTCCTCATCCTCCGTAAAATGTGCTGCACACATCTGAATATTTGGGTTGAAGTGTTCTGGAACAGTGTTGTAAATACAACTTAACCACTGATTTCTAGTCGTGTCCTCTTTTGGAAGACCAAACAAAGTAGTTTCGCTTTCACAACGAAGCACACAGCGTCTTCACGGCATGGCGGCGGCAGCAACAATACTACAGCGAGAATAAAAGTTACGCCTTCTTTCTTTGTGTGAACATTTGGGCGGCGTTATGCAAATCTTCCCACACAGTGATGTAGACATGTGGGGGCGTGTTAGAACGAGGCGTTTTAGGGGGGCGTGGCTGACTCTTAACTTTTATAAAGAATATCTCTTTGGATTTGAGACTTTAGTCTTTGTAACTTTACAGATCTTCTTTATGCACCAAGAGCTTGTAACACTCCAAAGTCACATCATCATATGATCCCTTTAATATTTTTAATATTATTTATTTTTTTATTATATGTAAACAGTAAGACTATAACTTTGTGGTCCTTCTGAAGACATGTGACTTTTTTGCATATTCATGGCCACGAATATTAGGTATAAATTCTTAAGAGCTACGCATGGATCCCTCATAGACCTCATTTCACTCAGACATCACTTCATATATCTGATTGATTTTACCATTGATGTCCTTTAGCTAGAGATGGAGAGCTTTAAAGATGCTGAAGGAAACCACTGCTTCCAGGATATAGAAGAGCATGTGAATATAGGCTTTTGGAAACAGCTTATTGATTAATTGATTAATATTCTCATTATGGTTGAAAAGGCTAAGTTGTGTTTTATAGTTATGAGGCTATAATTAGTTGTATTCTCATAAACACTATTTTGAGAGGTTATGTCATAAATTTGGATGGGTTTTGAACAATCCTTCGGGTTGGATAAATGTATCTGGCAACCCTGGTTATATCCAGTTCAGTTGAAAGGCATGCTAATAAAAGACGACTAGAGAATGATTTTGACATAAAATCAGGAAATGCTTGGTACCTTTCTATCTTTTCTTTGCCAAAGGTGACTTCTATCGGAGTCCAAATTAAAACCGAAAGGTTCACGGCCTTTGAAACTGTCGCCAGTAGTGCCTGCACTATTTACCTGAGGGTTTCAATGTAGTTTCACACTGAGATTTATTGAAAGCGAGTCTGTCCCAGAACAAAACAGGCTCCAAAACAGAGCTTTTACAAGCCTGGCATAAATCCACTGGGGTGTAGCTCAGATCCAAAAACAAACCCTTAACATGCACGATACACCCGTCAGGGGAGGGAAAAACGAGGTGTCATTTCGGCCACTTTGAGAAAGTGAATTTACAACAGATGCTTCTTTATATATTTCTCAGAGTTGATGCAATTACGTTGGCATTCTAAAGCACATTTTATTATGGGAAGATCATCGAGACAAATGAATCCCCTGCAGAGGCTCAGGTTAATTAGCCAATTACATATTCATTTTATATCATCCTTGGCAGGGAGAGAAGCTTTACCACCCCCGCCTAAACTGCTTATTAAAGACGAGTTTAGGTGCACTGAGAAGATGGATGCACGAGTCCGGCTCTATGCATAAGAAAAAACGAAAATCCCGGAAGAGTAATCTTGAGATAATAGACATTATGGATGTTCTGTTTTCACAAGACACAATGAGTTATCCAATTACCACCCTGCTTAGGTAGCACTTGTATAAAAAGATTAATGGTCTGCAGGTTCGTCCCACATAGAATGTCTCTTTAAAGCGAATCCCAACAATTCATACGAGAACGTAAGGAAAACAAGTCCAGAGCGTTGTATATTAATCAACGAGGGATAACAAATTACATCTGGGGAAGAGTAACATTAAGTACATGCATGTGAAAGGGCACAGAGGTAAATAACGAGACAACTAGGGAGCGCAAACCTTGTTATGGACAGACTCATACTGTAAGCCCCGAAAGGAGGTTCTTCCCGAGATCATGAAATTTACACTGGTTAGAGTCTGAAAAGTACAGATTCACTATGAATATACACCTCCTTTAGGTGATTTGTGCCATTTTTATGCTGAATTTGCAGAGACAATTATGAGTAAGTGAATCGTCTGTTAATTTCCCCAACAAGCAAAACAATGTGGTGCCTTGAAACATTAGTCGGTATGATCAAGCATCATGACCAGCCTGATCTGAGCTAGTAAAGCAGCAGCAGTGACCATCTAACAGTACTAGGTAGTAATTGATTACATGTAATCTGGATTACGTAATCAGATTCCAAAAAATAAAGTACTTGTAATTAGATTATATTACATTTCAAAATTCCGTGTCTACAGTTACTTTTTTATTGATTACATAATTACATATTGTTTACACAATGACAATTTATTGATTTATAGAACTGCTTTTTTTTTCTTTTTCATCTTTTAATTTTCTTCTCTAAAATAGCCTACCGCTTATATACATTGAGAAAGTCCAGTTTTGTGGACATTCACACAAAGACCAGTCACTAGTCAGATGGATAGAATTACACAGAAAACTGAGAGGCCACACCACTGAATTTACAAAAGTCATTTAAATTTAAAGAAGTGTTTTCTCATCATTTCAACACTGCATCAACCTCCGATGAACACATTATTTTTTTATGTGAATTATCACTGAGTGGGTTATTTAACCATGTATTCATGTCTTTGGAAGGATTTTTGTCTTTCAAACACATTAAAATGCACAAATTAGAGTTATTTCTTTTTTTACATGTAATGCAGGAGTTCCTAAACTTCACCTAATATATTTATTCAAAGTTGCCCTGAGATTTTAAGTTTAAAAAGTTAACAATTAACACATTTACATGTTCATGGTTCTCTGATGCTGGTTAATGGTCACATGACATGCAGGTAAACAATAAAATATTTCAGCTTTTTTAGTAAGTGTTTATTTTGATATTTATTTTAGTTTAAATTTTTTTATGATGCAATTAATTATTAGCTTTTCGTTAAACTCAAAAACCGCACACAGTTCCTTCATGAACCCTAGTTTGTGAAAGCTTAATGTAATGTAAAGTTTAATAACAATGAATGGAATATATTTTCTTTCTCTGTGCATTTTTATTTTTTATTTATTTTGTATTTTCAAATTGGTATGAGATTATCCTTTTTAAATCATTGTGACAAACAAGTTAAGTCAAAAGTAATTGAAAAGAAGTCTGATTATATTATCTAAAATGTGTAATGCAACGGATTACGTTACTAAGTACAATTTTTGTCATATAATTTGGAATCAGTAACGGACTACAATTTGTAAGTAATCTACTCAGCTCTGCCTTCTATACTGTCTAAGATCATTTTGAAATTGAAGATGGTCAAAACAATTTTTTCAACATTGTGTTATTATTGTAATAGTTAAAGTTTTGTTTGCACAGCTCCTGTTCACAATATGTGTTGAATCTTCATCCCAGTTACTCAGAAATCAGTAACTTTCAGAACGATCAGCTTTATCATTCAGTGTATGTTTGAATCATCAGATTAGTTCTCCATCATTTCTATCTGATAGACTGTCAGAGCGGTTCATTCAGAATGACAAAGCTCCACAGATGCTGTTTATCCCTCCCGTTCTGTCCTCCAGCACAGCTCTCCTCCTGAGACGCTGATCTCAGTTCTGCGGTTAATTAAATGATGCTGGTCCATTTGGGAGGCTAATCTGTGTGACACGTGTTATTGGCATGTGTCAGATAAGAGCTGTCGAGTGAGTGAGCGATAGCTCAACTGCTGTACTTCCTCAGGGAACGCATCATTAAATTATCATGGCACAATGCAGCTGTTATGGGTGATCATATGAAAAATCAAGAATGGCAAACTTACAGTACAGCGAACGGTACAAATCGCTGAGAAATAATATGTTTACAGCTTAAAAAGTCCAAATCAGTTCTTTGAAGTATTAGATACCATAAAAACTGCAAAAATTATGAACTGCAAAAACGAAAAGTTTTATTGGTATTTGTAGCACTTGCACTTCAACAGAGCCACCAAGGGCAGAGTTCTCCATCAGTTTTTTTTTTTTTTTTCAGTAAATCATCAGGATATCGTTCACCAGCTGTTTCATGAACATGAATGCATTCAGACGTCATACTGATTTGCTTTTATATACTATAATATACACATATTTGGACCATTGTACAGAGGGTGGTGTCGCTAGGCCCTTTTGACAGTGGCACAAGCTTCAGTAAAATACCTCTGTGTCCCAATAAATTGAGTGAGTCTTACCTCACATGTATCAACTGGTCACTGGGGTTCCTCAGGGATCAGTTCTTGGGCCCCTCCTCTTCTCTATATACACTATACACTGGGACCCATCATTCATGCACATTTTCCTACCATTGCTATGCTGATGCTATGCTGATGACACACATCTCTACCTCTCATTTCAGCCAGATGATCCAACAGTACCTACTCGAATTTCAGACTGCCTGACGGACACCTGCAAATCATTCAGAAATGCAGAAGTTTGTCTTGTTTTCAATGAGCCCAAGAGAACCCATGTCACACCGCTTCTCATCTCTCTGCACTTGCTTCCAGTCGCAGTTTGCATCAAGTCCAAGTCATTGGTGCTTGCCTACAGAACAGCCACGGGCTCCGCTCCCTCCTACCTCCGCTCTCTCCTAAGCGTCTACATCCCCTTTAGAAGCCTGTGGTCGGTAAACAAGTGGCAGCTCGTGATCGCATTGCAGAGAGGCACAAAAGCACTCTCCAGGATGTTTTCTTTCACTGTAACCTGTTTGTAGAATAACCTACCTAACTCCATCTGGACAGTCAAATCCCTGACAATATTCAAGAAACAACTGAAAACTCATCTTTTCCGTAAGCATCCAACTGCCTCCTCATGTGTGTATATATATTTGTCAAAGATGAAGCAGCTCTTTGTTGCGTATGTAGCTTGTGAACGACATGAAAAGACTATGTATATCCAAAATAGAATCAAAAAGAAAATATGGGGACACTTTTTTGCTAGGAGGCCTGTGAAAGGCTAGAAACGCCTCTGTTTGATGTTGATAGTAATTTAAAGGTTCGATCTTAAAGGAATATTTCAGGTCAAGATGTGTTCTAGAAAAGACAATATTTCTCATTCACAAAGTAATGTTTTAAGTAATTCTGGTAATGCTAAAGGCTAGAGCAAACCACAGGAGGCAAAGTGTCTTATAATGCAAATCCTGATATTAAAAATCAATTAGCCTGGAATCAAATGCTTTGTTTACAATGTAATTCAAACATAAACACTTTTCCTCTGCAAAAGGGAGACAATAAAGCAAAGGTTAGGAGTGTGATGATGCTCCGGCTATTAACTGTTAACGGTTATCTGTGCTTGAATTACAGCAGCAATCTGACGTGCTCTCAGCATGAAACCAATAAGCACTTATAGCCACAATGCCTTTTAGAACCAATCGCTGGAATATTGTCCTCATATTGCATTTCAGAAGTCAAAACAAGAAATGACAACATTCATGCTTGCATTTGTTACCCTTCGGTGGTTGCTTATGTCAGTTTTGAATGCTCTTTGCCACAAATGCTCTACTGGAGTCAAAGTATACTGACAAAAACACATCTTACAGTTCAGTGAATCTGTCTGCTGTGACACCACCATCAAACAACAAGTTCCCAAGTCTTATCTATCATCTCTTGGCTTATATATATTGTTTTTCACTCTGCACTACATAATTGAATGTCAAAGAATGATGAACTGAGAAGATTTGCTTTCTAATGTATGATAAACCTAATCACTCCTGAACTGAAATGGTGGTTGTGGATAAACAGGGCTGTGGGTCTGTATTGTATTCAGACCATCAGGATGGTGATCTTTGCCCAGACAGCATGCTTAAACTTCAGGAAAATAAAAATAATAAAAATGTAAAATTACTATAAAGTGAATACTTGTTAAATATAGATGTTGCAAGGTTATTATAATAAACTAAAAATTTAACTAAAATTAAAACCATAAATCAAAAACAAACTAAATTTTTGTTACTTGCAGTACGTTAACTGTAATAAGATAAAACGTCTTGGGTTAATGGCATAACCCATGTTCTCTGAATAAGGAACGAGATGCTGCATAGCTATGACACAATGTGTGCACCTTGTGTGTCGATTGTCTGAAGCCTGTATGGAATCACGTCAATTCATTGCTGATGGCGCGGGCATGGACATCACTACATCCCCTACTCTAATACTAGTGACCACTCCTCAAATTTCCTACCGAAGAAGTCCTGTCGGCAGTGCGAGGAGCTTGGCAGTGAACGCAGCATCTCGTTCCCCATTCAGAGAACATGGGTTACGTGAGTAACCCAAGATGTTCTCTTTCATAGGTTCACTCAACGCTGCATAGCTATGACACAATGAACTTCAGGAAAATAAAAATAATAAAAATGTAAAATTACTATAAAGTGAATACTTGTTAAATATAGATGTTGCAAGGTTATTATAATAAACTAAAAATTTAACTAAAATTAAAACCATAAATCAAAAACAAACTAAATTTTTGTTACTTGCAGTACATGTTAACTGTAATAAGATAAAACGTCTTGGGTTAATGGCATAACCCATGTTCTCTGAATAGGGAACGAGATGCTGCATAGCTATGACACAATGTGTGCACCTTGTGTGTCGATTGTCTGAAGCCTGTATGGAATCACGTCAATTCTTTGCTGATGGTGCGGGCGTGGACATCACTACATCACCTACTCTAATACTAGTGACCGCTCCTCAAATTTCCTACCGAAGAAGTCCTGTCGGCAGTGCGAGGAGCTTGGCAGTGAACGCAGCATCTCGTTCCCCATTCAGAGAACATGGGTTACGCGAGTAACCCGAGATGTTCTCTTTCATAGGTTCACTCAATGCTGCATAGCTATGACACAATGGGAACGATATACCACACCGGCAAAGCAAATCTAATATCTGGCCTGATGAAAAATAGACCAGGATAACCTCAAATGGCTGGCCAAGAAGAAAGAATCTGGGAACCAGGAGCCAAGTCTAAATCAAAGCTATAAACTTGATAAAAGTGTGAGGAGAGGACCTGAAAAGGACCTGAAAAGAGCTGGAGAAGAAGCAACACTGGTAGAATGAGCTTGAAGAACTAGCGGTGAAGAGAGACCTCGCACCTCATACACAAGTGAGAAGTGTCCCTTACCCAATGAGTTTTGATGTGGAGAGCCCTCTGTGGCCAGCACCAAAACACACCAACAATTGGGAGGACTTGTGCCATTGGCTAGAAACTGATAAAAATATAATAGCATTTCAGTGATGCTAAAATAACACTGAGATGGTGATTTAATTTGTGTATCAGGCATATATTAATACCTGAACTAAACAAAGATATATGGATAGGAAAAAGACACATATTAGTATTATTATTATTATTATTGTTATTATTATTCATAATATGAATAATGCATATTTAGTAATAATAATGATAATAGTAGTAATATTTGTCATACAATGTATACAATAATTAAAATGTATACAATAATAATAGTTGTTTTTATTTTATAATAATATTTCCTTCCATTCACAGAGCAAGAAAATCTAACACACTATCTGTACCGGCAAAAAATCTAAAAATTATTTTATTAAGTGCAACGTTTTGGTCCCATGATCTTCATCAGGCAAAGACAAACAGACAATTACAAGTACATATTTAAAATCTAACATGACCAATCACTGCGTTTAATGACCACATCTTGGCTTATCACCACCAATAACAGTTTCAGTATAATTGCAATCACTGTGTTAAAATTAAGATGAATGCCATCCTACATCTGACCCTCAGATCATTAATGCTTTCATAAAACAAGTATTTGAGTTCACTCGACTCCTCACTGAGAATGTACCAATTCAACACTCCAGCTCCATCATCCCGCTGGATCCCAGAGATGTGTCATTATCTGGAGCAGACAGCATCTCGGAGGAGTCCCGGCGCGTGCGGTAGGGAGACCTGCCATACAGCTCAGTCGATTAAGAGACAAACTGACAAGAGCTGGATGGATGGACTTGTATCAACGACTTCACTCTATGCTTCCTCTGAGACCTTGGTGAAATGTCTATTTTCCACTCAGTGTCAGAGGATCACGCTGACTGTTATGTACCACCGACAACAAACCAGGGACAAAAGCAACGGCTAATTTGCTGAACACTGCACTTTGGGGCAAAGCTGATAGGATCATTTGAAAATTACTGATTATTGGTATGGATTATTTTCTGGATGATATACTGGAAGATACACAAGCTACTTTGTAAGTGTGTGTGCATGCACTTGCTCTGAAGTAAAGAAATTAATAAATTACAGACAATACAGAAGAAGAAATCCAGTGATGACAGAGAAACGTCTGGAGATGAATATCTCTTAAATGAAGGCACATCTAAATTAGACATTTATTATTATGGGTTAATGGGATAATTGTTGCAAGGATTATTAAAATTGTAAGGTGCTATAAATGTAAAATAACAAATGGCAGTTCTAACCTTGGTGGTACCTAATAAAAATGTCATCAGTCAAATGTTATTTAAAATATACTTCATTTATTTTGATTGTACATTAAATTAGGGCATTAAATGTGTATATTTGTAGGGCTGTGAATCGATTAAAAAAGTGAAACAGTGAAAGTGAAGTGACATGTGGCAACCTATACTTGTAATTTGTGCTCTGCATTTAACCAAGTGCATCCAAGTGCACACACACACACCCGGAGCAGTGGGAAGCCATATTGCTGTGGCACCCAGGGAGCAGTTGGGGGTCCGGTTGTGGTATTGAGGGTGAAAGACAGCGTTGGTTATTCACTCGCCCCACTGACAATTCCTGCAGGACCTGAGACTCAAACCCGCAACCTTCAGGTTACAAGTCCAACTCTCTAACCATTAGGCCATGACTGCCTAAATATAGATTCTATACAGAATACCCGTCTAAACCTGAGGGATTCAGTTGTAGATTAAAATTTTTCTTTAGAAGTTTTCCAAATTTCCTTTCCCTCAAAGGATCAAAATTACTGGAGTCATTACGTTATATGGCTATTCCGGATCTGGACACAGCTGAACTCCGATTATGTAATTTATCAATGGCCTAAATATTTCCAAATGCAGTGCAGACTGACTACCTCTCGTTGGTCCATTCTACAGAAGATAAGGAGTCTAAAATAATTGTCAATATTGCCATCGTGTCTGGATGACCTTGCTCTTTTAGCCTTCCTGGGCGATAAACCCCAGAGGGTCCGATCTCAGACTGTTGATCATGGTGGAGGATCTCCAGGGTTGTGCTCTTAGTCTGGCCTAATTATTTAATGGAGCACAAAGGTTGTTCAAATTACCCAGTTCCAGCTCGTCTCCTAGGAAATTGCCTTAAGTGAGATTCGATCAATCCCAACATGAAGCTCTCACACTTACCTCAGTTCACTTTTAGGTGAAGTAATGTCTCTCATGGCTTCAAGAGTAGTTTAGGAACATAAGTGCCTCATGTGTACAGCTTGATTCATCCCTATAGGAGTGATAAAGTGACCTTTAAGTTTTCAGGGTCAACAACCTGGCCGCATACAGTTTGTTCTGTTTTATGTGTCGTTTTGTTGGTAAAAGAAATAGGTATGTATGATAATGTTTAAACGCGTAAGCAATGGTATTTTGTTGTATTTTGTCATTTAAATTTTTTTTTTACATTTAATCAGAATTATTGTGCTCTCAAATCAAATCAAATCAAGAGAGCTTGCATGGTTTGTTCACAGATTTAGTCGCAGCAAACAGCACAAATGACCGTGTGAAAGAAAACAGACTGGCTGTATTACACTTTTATTTGAGCAGAATATCTCAATAGCGATTGCTATTTTGTTTTCAGATCATCAGCACTTTTTCCATAATGAAGAGAGCACGTGAGAATGGTTGCCAGGTTGGAAATATTAAGTAAACCACTAAGCAGAAAATGCATGTATTTATGAAGAAGAAAAAAAGCTCTGATTGGGGGATTTGAACTTTTGAAGTTTGTGAAGACTTTTGTACCAATGCAAGATCATGTAAATGCCAAATTAAAATGAAATATTTTCAGGATAAATAATCAGCAGGCAAGTATTGCAGATGGTTATGCTGAATAAATATGAAAAATTTAATTTATCATATAAAAAATATGATTCATCATGCAGCCCTAAAAGCAAAAGACCAAGTCGATGACTGCTGCAAGGTTTTGACCTTCTTTCTTGGTTGAAAACGCACAAACAACTCTTTGTTTTGAATCTATATGCTCAACTATAGTTTGGTAAGAAAGTATCGGCCAAGAAAATAAATGCAAAGTGTATACTTCATTCCCTTTTACCACCAATACGTTCATCATCAAAATGGAAAAATTGTCAGGGTTGCCATACCGCCTACTGACTGAATGATTTATTGAGCCCACAAATTCCTGGTTGATTCACTGTGAATAAAAGGTTTCCACAGCAAGTTGTTATCTGAGCAGGAAATCTCCACTGGCCGCCTCGTACCGGGGGCTCGCCGCTAACGTGTCAGCCCACCGTGGCTGATTTATGGCTTGTCATATCATATGGTAGAAATGCCCAAGGAATGAGGCTGAAGTGTGAATGTCTTTCAGCGGGGGGTTTGAGGAGGATAAATTAACAAGTCTCTCTGAGTTATGAAAGAATGGTGGCCATCATTATGAAGGAACGTGCGCTCTTGCGCTGTGTATGAAATCCTGATGATTCTGTCAAAGGTGCGCAAAGTTATGTTGCTAGCTAAGCATATCCGACCATTGTTTATGATGGATACAGAGGCAAAGAAAGCAAAGAAAAAACTTTAGTTTGTAGGTTATTGCGCTGGATTGAGTTGTAGCTTTGTTGGAAAATGACATCCTGAATGGGCCTAGCAAATAAAGGTGGTGTTTTATTGCTTGTGTCTGCACACAGTGTGGTTTATGAGAGACAGTTTCATGAAACATGAATATGAACAGAATAATCCGTAAACATTCAGGAATCAAACATCAATTTAAGATGATCTTTATCTGAGCCACAGGAAATTGAGTTCACCTTAACCGCCTAGGTTTGTTAGCACCCTCCTTTATGACAGATGTTTGAGCATGATTTATTTATTTATTTATTGTTTGTTTGTGAGTCATATTGGCTCATTTCTCATTGCAAAGTTGTGTTTTGATATTTTGGGCTACACCACATGACATGCTTGTAGTAGTAATAGTTTGAGTGATTCCCATTAGCTAAAAAAAATCTGTCATTTTTAATTCTTATTAAACGTGAGATACAATTATATCAAATGGGATATTTTGTCGCTGCATGTAATTTCCTCATGGATCAACACATAATGTCATAGTTCCACACAGTGTTTAGGAAAGTGCTTTGATGGTGTTTGTTGCATTGTAAAATGTATTTATTTGTTGATTTAATAATGACAATGCATGTTTAAGAACATCAGTACAAAATACAAACGTAAGCATACCAGATTATAGCAACATTTACATCCAGTCAACACTTTCTCACTCCCACTCGTTTTTTATTTATTGTGTGGTGAGGTCTGGTGTGACATGTGAATTTCCCTTTGGGATTAATAAAGTTAATCAATCAATCAATAAATCAATCAATCACATGGATGCTTGGTCAGGACCCATTGGCTTCACTTTTTAATGCACTGGGTACCCAGTTAACCTCAGGGAAGTCCATTTGCTTTTAATTGTTTGCCTTATACATCAGATCCAGATGCAATGAATAATTTGCATGCATTTGTAAAAGTAGAAATTATGGAATATATAACCACCGCTACCTAAACACTTCTCAAGAGTATAAAACACATAACAGGCAGATAAAAGTACAGTCACATGTATTTATTGCAAAAATTGAGCAGAAAACAGTATAAAACTATTATAAACAACGTATATTGTTGTATTTCAAGTCTTCTAAATCCATATGATAACTTTATGTGATGAACAGAGTGAACTTTTAGGTTGTAATTGCTGAAAATGTCCCAGCTGTGTTACACAGTCAAATCCCATTAAAAAAAAAAATAATAATAACTTTAGCAAGATGCATCCAGTCACAAGACACACAAGACATTTTACAATCAAACCTGACAAAACACTTCTTCACTTTTTGAATGTGTTAATGTGTATTTGCCTTGCTTGAATGCTACTGTAGTTGTATCTGCCCTTTATATCCTTTATATTCTTATATTGAGAAATGGTCAGGTTTAGGGATAGGGATTGGGTTAGGTGCTCAGAAATCTTTAAATAGTATAAAGTAAATGAAATTGTAGTGGCTGTTTAAATTGAAAACCATTCACAAACACATACAGTGGGTACGGAAAGTATTCAGACCCCCTTAAATTTTTCACTCTTTGTTATATTGCAGCCATTTGCTAAAATCATTTAAGTTAATTTTTTTTCCTCATTAATGTACACACAGCACACCATATTGACAGAAAAACACAGAATTGTTGACATTTTTGCAGATTTATTAAAAAAGAAAAACTGAAATATCACATGGTCCTAAGTATTCAGACCCTTTGCTCAGTATTTAGTAGAAGCACCCTTTTGATCGAATACAGCCATGAGTCTTTTTGGGAAAGAGGCAACAAGTTTTTCACACCTGGATTTAGGGATCCTCTGCCATTCCTCCTTGCAGAGCCTCTCCAGTTCTGTCAGGTTGGATAGTAAACGTTGGTGGACAGCCATTTTTAGGTCTCTCCAGAGATGCTCAATTGGGTTTAAGTCAGGGCTCTGGCTGGGCCATTCAAGAACAGTCACAGAGTTGAGCAAAGGGTCTGAATATTTAGGACCATGTGATATTTCAGTTTTTCTTTTTTAATAAATCTGCAAAAATGTCAACAATTCTGTGTTTTTCTGTCAATATGGGGTGCTGTGTGTACATTAATGAGGAAAAAAAAATAACTTAAATGATTTTAGCAAATGGCTGCAATATAACAAAGAGTGAAAAATTTAAGGGGGTCTGAATACTTTCCGTACCCACTGTATGTCACAATGACAAAGGGTTCTCATTGAAAGCAATGGGTTTCCCTGCACGTTGAAAATGACACTAAAAGGAAAACCCACTGCATTAAAAAGTGATGCCAAGTTGTGATGAGTTGGGAACATGTTGCATTGGTCCCTAAGGTCTTCATCATGAAGTATGGTCTTTTACCACGCTTCAGCTGTGTTGTACCTATTTTGTGGTTTTTCAGGCACAAGCTTTTGCACTCTGACAACACATTTGTGTGTACTTCTGTGCTGCGTCTGTGTAAGTGCACTGCACTGAAGTGTGCTTTCAGTTTGTGTCCACTTATTAATCTACCTCGACTTCAACAAAACCCTTCACCATAATTATAGCAGTCAAATCACCTTCAACAGAGGCCCTTGTGAACTTTTTAACTTGGCTGATGTTGGCGGGGTGGTGAGACGGGTCATTTAATGGGATGTTAAGGTTCTTAACCAGCTGCTGACCTGCCTCAGATGCCAAAGCCGTTAAAATGAGCTGGTAACCAGACGAGGACGAAGAGTTCCTCATCAGAGCCAAGGTTAACTCCAAGACCCGAGAGCTGTGTCATTATCCCAGATCTTGTACATTTCAGATGAGCTGAACTGATTGACTACATGATTCTGTCTACAAAAGCAGATCTCGTAATGTCTTAATGATCATTTGAAACACATGGGACCCCAGGCCACTGATAGTTAAATACAACCTGCTTTAGAGGAACCATGTGGATGAATGCGCGTTTAAATCTCTCAGCATGAGCTGGAGTTTATTACGTGAAAGGGGCAGGAGAACAGTCAGAATTGTCAAAAGCCTAAATTCAATTCCTAAGATATACACATGCCAAAATGGTCTCCAGATAATAAGCTGTTAGTTGCAGTTTTAAACTCTGATTTTGTGAGCAGAAGTAGTTTACTGGAAATTGTCCTTGATCTTCAGAGATAAATTCAATTAACTATAAAAAATACTATGAAAGGCTGTAACTATCAGAACTCAAAACTAATATCGGATCAGTTTAATACATTTGTATAGATTTTTAATGACACATCTGAATAACAAAAGGGAAGAGTTGAGGTTAGTAGTCAAGCCTTGCATAAAACAAACAGACACTCCACATAGCAGTTGATGATTTGCTAAATTATTTTATCAATAAAACCAAATTTGTGTGTGGTGTTTCTAGCGCTTCGAAATTGTGAATCATTTTGCGAAGCATCTGATTCAATTGATTCAAAGTTTCAGAAAGGTCTGTTGCTCCCATGGCTATGTGAGTTTGTGCTGCCTCTCTAAAGATACTTTTAAAGGAAAACAACATTAGAAACCAGCAGTTGAAGGTTACTTTCAACAAGTCTTGAGGGTTTGACGTAAGGATGAGTAAATGATGACAGAATTTTCATTTTTGGGTGAGCTATCCCTTTAGTGTTTACAATGAAATGCACACAGGCGGGTAAGACTCATTCGAGATCATCAAGACCGTTTTTGAACTTTGAAATAGTTTCAGACTTTACATACAGTATTTGAAACGGTTTCAAACAAGCAGTTACAGCCTGGAACATCCTAAATCACGATAAAGATTTTAAATCGACATTTTCCTGGTAATCCCTAACCAGTCAAACTCCTCTGCGCCCCGAGCCCAAGTAAAACCATTCACATGTCTGTGTATGTTTCATATCTAGATGCTTTTGTGTAAATTAACAGCTGAGATTGAGATTAGACCTCAGGGCTCACCTCCATCAAATCATCTGGAGTTACACACTCTCTCACATCACGCTGAAGTTTTCAACGCAAGGTCACGTGCAGTTTTGTGGTTCTCTGTCAGTTTCAGTCGAGACGAGTTAAACATGAATAGTTCTGCTGCAGTGCCACCTGTCACCCGACCGCCAGCATTTCACCAGGAAGAAAAGCTCCTGAAACAGCATCCTGAAAATACAGCAAAAATGAATAATATTCCAATTAAATATAAAATATTACATGTGTGATGCATACTGATATTAGAATATATTGTTTGATGTAATTACAGGCATTTTAACTGAAGCATGGCAGTTTAAAGCAAGTGCATTTCACATCTGAAACAACTGTCTGCCTGAAAAATGAATTAAAATTCAGCGGTGACAGATAATGGGAATGTGAAAAAAAAAAAAAAAAAAAAACACTAACTGATCTGGCGTCTGACTCTCCGGCAGAACTTGAAAGTGAAGTGTGTTTGGAGGCTGACATTTTGGCTCAAAGCGACACCTGATTTTGACACCTGACACCTGATTACAATTTGTATTAAACTCCAAAGTGACTCGGTGTCAAATGAGAATCTCTGTATGGTCATTAATCGACGCTCTCTCGCCGCTCGTGTGGTGGAGAGAAGCCAAAACAAGATGCTTGTGAAGTTTGGAAACAAATCTGAAATGCAAATATGCTTTTAATAAGCCAGCAGGGAATATGCAGCATGTTTGGTGAAGCACACCTGAAGCTCGCCTGTGAGTGGAGAGCCGTTTCATCATGTGAGCCGGGAAGGCAGAGGTCACCAACAAATTGGACAAAGCTGCAATGAGGTGATGAACGGTAAACAAACCTTCCCAGCCTCATTAGGACTCAAGCAGTTCAGAAATCCAGACATGAAATGGGCAACATGCGTCTTGTTGTCATGTTCAATGGGAAGATCAGATCTCCTGTGTAGGATTTATAATTATTTTCTGTCCATTTAGGCTCATATATCTCCGGTGGGTGTTTGTAAACGGAAAGGTCATTTTTCTGTTGCTTTGCCATGCTGTAGGGCATTGTGTCGTAAAGTTAATTGTGAACTGTTTCGTTCTGTCCAGTTACATTGTATTAAAATAACAACAGCCAGCATCACTACATATTTCAACATATTTAGCGTTGTTCCAGTGATAGATATGAGTCTCAAATCTCATTCTCCAGCCTAAGTATTTCAACTGCCGTGTTTTGTTCAATTAAATCACATGAATGCAAATGGGAATTAAATTGCAGAGCGTTGATGGAATAGCAAGTTCAATTTCACTCTTAAAGTCTTAAAAGGTATAATATGGTTTCAGAGGACTCTGAATATAATACATATGTCATATTCATAGACTCTTCAAAATTTCTCCTTTTCTGTTCAACAGAAAAATTAGCAGAATAGCGGTTTGAAACGGCATGAGAGGGAGTGAATACAAAACCATTTCAGCCAAACTATTCTTTTAAATATAACAAATTTCAATATTTGATAACAGTCAGTGTAAACTGTTAGATGTTTGTGTAGTCAGATTCAGATCTAGTGCAAGAACATTCATTTCCATAATGTCAATGAATCAGTAAAAAACAGGAAACCAAGAGCTCAATTCCCAGAATATGGATATTCACTGATTCTGAAAATACTGCTGTGGGACTCCTTAAATATAGGGTAGAGTGGGGTAAAACGTCCCCGTACTGTTTTTCACAAAATAGCACAAAACTTTTTCAAGCCTAGTCTGTGGGTAAAACGCCCCAGGGAGCGTAGCTTCATTACTGTAGTTACTCTGTCCTGAACATCAAATCCTTTGCTTTTCCATCAAATGTATTTTAACTAGGTGGTTGAATAAAAATATTTTGACATTATATTTAAAAATTACCTCAAGTTAGCATAAGGTAGCTAGTTAGCTAGCCAGTTAGCATCAGCTAACAGTATCTTTCAAATAGGCTATTATAATTTTGTAATTCATAGTTATTGATTACATTATTTTTCATTTTAAGCTAAAACTGCCTGTGCTCTGATTTTGTTGTAAATGTATAAAGCAAATTGCTTTGTCAGACTGGGGGGATTTTACCCCACCTGTGAGGCAAAGTGCTCCCTTGGAACAATTTTTTTTGTTGTTGTTAAAAATCTAATAACATAACAAATCAAACTCTAGACATTTTTCATGCTTGGTTTATATTTTTTGTCATTGTCACTAAAACTATGATAACTATTCTGGACGCATTTAACTTTTTTTTTTGCACACACACAAAAAAATAAAATAAAACACAGTCCACTCTACCCTAAATCAAAGACAGTTGTGTATATTTATACAGCTGACAAGGTCCTGATAATGAAATGCTCATTGCATAGCAACAGGTAGTTTCTTGAACACGCTGACAAAACAAAGGCAGCCGCAGCTCATCTCTCAGTTGTGTATGAGCTCAGTATATGAGAGATGCAGTAAATCAGAGATGTTTCTAATCTCTTCATCCAGGTCAGAGGGGAAGAGCACATCACAATTTCGTGTCCTTAATCACAAAGTTATTGAATCACTAAGTTATTATGCCACTAGATTGGATCTCCTCCAGATTCCTGTACCTCGAGCGTTCAGAGTAATTGCAAACTCCAAGATGGATCGCTGCAGTCAGAGAGACGAGTTTGTGTTCGTCTGCAAACATGAGACGTTATAAGATCCGTGTGATTAAGCTAAAATTGTTATCGTGTGTAATATGATGAAGAAAAAGGTAACACTTTACAATAAGTTCCCATTAGTTAATGTTACTTAATGCATTAACTAGCCTTAATTGGCAGCACATTTGTTACAGTATTAATCTTATTAATCTCATTGAGTCTTAATGTTAGTTAATAAAAATACAGTTGGTCATTGTTAGTTTGTATTGGTTTACTAAATAACACAAACCAACTCATATGTTATGATTTATATGCAAATTTAAAAATTTTTGAAAAAAAACAAAAATGTTTAAGACTGTACAAAAAATGTACGAATGAGATTCAGTAAAAATTCATACAAATTAGTAACAAATCCACCAAAATGTAAAATAGTTATGAATTTTTATGAGCATGGGGAAAACAAATAGAACAATAAAAATCCTCTTACATTTTCACTTTGATTAGTGTGCTCAATCACGTTGCCAAATAACATGTACCTTCAACATACTTTTTTTTTTTTTAGTCAAGTTTTGCATCAAATAAAATGTGATTTTCACCCCTTGTAAATACCATGGTGTTCATATATGGTAAACGTTGGTCACTATAGTGTTACTATATGACTCCATCACTGTACCATAGCACCTCAAGTCTGTAAAACACAAACTTTGCTTCCTAACTAACTCCTAGATCAAGTGTAGAGCTGTTCCAACTGCAGATTGTAATTTAAATTTTAAATGCCCTGAATCTAGAATGAGTCTTCCTAAAGTCAAGTGAAAAGTTGTGTTAAATGAAAAGCTGCAGACGTGCTAATGAACGCTCGGAAGCTCTCTCTCCAATTATGGAACACACCCATGTTGCTTCACCCAGAGTTTTCAAGTCACAGATGGCAAGAAACAACATCAAGCAGTCAGCAATAATGCCCAATATGCACGCTCTCCAGTGAATAGCAGCGATCTGCAACTCATTTTAAAAACTGAATGTACTCACAAGTGCAATCATGCATGGCTAATGGATGTCATGCCAGCGCCAATTTGATGCAAAAAGGTAAGCACATGTATATTCAAGATGTTTGTGGATCACTAAAATCTGTTGACGCTAACATCATTTTCATTCCATGTTTGAATGCACAAACTCCTAAGTCAATAAGTCACCTGTCTTAGGAGCTCCACCAGGGACTGATTTGAATAAAGCATATCATTAAAAAAACTAATTTAATTCCAGAGCTCTAGGATCAACGTAGTGCATTCCCTAAAGTGCTCAATACAAAGCCTCGGATATGTTCTCAGCCCACCAAACGCATATATTAAACAGCATTTAGTTAGCATGCATCTCTTGACTACATTTATGTTTTCCGGTAGCTCACTGAGGAATAATGGCAGTGAGTGTGATAGGAAATTAGAATTTATTGTACTAAATTAATGTGCTAAATTGACAAACCTATAAAAAACAACATTTTCTGAAGGTGGTGCATGTTTCACAAGATTGTTTCATGTTTTTTACTTCAAAATGTCATATTTCACACACTTTAATAATGAAATAATAACCCCGCCACTGGACTAGGCAACTCTGACAGCGACGGTCCCAAGCCCGGATAAAGTAGGAGGGTTGGGATAGGGCTAACAACCCCTAACAAAACCTTATATTCTACTGAAACGCCAAGAAACCGAAAACAAACTCACTTAATCAGTGGTGGAGATGACCAAGTCCCTGTGATGGACTTGGATAAAAGCCCCTCTGATTGGCTTATTCTTCTGCACCAAGACTAAGACCCTCATCGGCTCGTGAAATGTCTAGTCACTTTACCGAACTGGATCGCCTCGACATCCTTGGCCTCGCCAAGATCCGCTGGACTGTCTCTAGCCGCATCGTCAGTGATGGAAAAATTATCTTATATGCCGGCCACGACAACGAGCACCTACAAGGTGCTGGAATTGTCCTATTAAAGTCAGCTGCTGTGGCACTGATTGGATGGAAGCCTTTCTCGGATCGAATATCACCGCCCAGTTCCACGCCCGGCACACAAAGATCACGGTCGTACTCCCCGATGGAGGACACCGATGATGCAGCGAACGACACTTTCTATGACCTACTCCAAGAGGAATTCACTAGCGTCCCTCATCACAATGTCCTCCTACTGATCGGTGACTATAATGCCCAGCTCGATGGCAATCCCACCGGCAAAGGAACAATTATGGCAATCCACTACATCTGCATCGGAAAACGCTGGCGGTCATCCTTCTTCAGGGTCAGAAGCCGACGTGGTACAGATGTGGAATCGGATCATCATTTGCCTGTCACTAACTGCCGGCTGCCTGCACTAGACCATTGTTTGCGGCCATTCGACAACATTAAGTTTAAGGATCTGCACACAGCTCAAGAATTCCAACTCGAATTCCGGAACCAATTCAAACTATTGTCAGGAACTGAAGACGATGAGACAATGAGAAAGTGTTATCACTCTTCCAATGTACTGTTGTCACAAGTGCCGATTCGGCAATCTGGAGGAAACATGGCTCGTATCGAGAATGATGGATTAAGAATGATACCTGGGACCTCATTGATGCCCGGTGACACCGAAAGCAACTATGGGACCAGGCCCTTCCAGTATCTGATCAGAATGCTGCTGAAGGGCAGAATCGAATAGTCAATAGGTTGGTCAAAATAAATTGTCACCATGATAAGCAGAACTAGATCGAGCAGAAACATTATACCGAATCATCTGAGAGCTCAGCGGATCCGCTTTGTGGGAGCGGAGTACTGATCAGAGATAAAGATGGTCATCCACTGCTGACGGATGAAGCACAAGAGAGACGCTCGGTGGAACACTTTGAAGAACTCCTGAACCAGCCTGCACCAGTGTCAGAGTTTAGTGATGAGTTATTCTTGGCCATAGTTGACATACTTTGATTGAGAACATCAAAGTATCTACTAGTCATCGAGAAACACTGTGGACGATAGCGCAAAGCTACGATATTGCCCTCCTTGAAGCTACCCAGCGATCCCTCAACGAGCTTAATAGAGCACAAGGACTCCAGATCTTTGCCCCCAAGAGTTTTTCCAAGAGAAAATCCTTCATGTCGGCTATGCACGCGTCCATACCCCTGTCCTTGTTGGTCAGCGACCACTTGAAGAAGTCGATTACTTTACGTACCTTAGCTGCATCACAGACCCAGACGGCGGCTGGGGCAAGAACATCTCACGTCAGATTGGAAAAGCATCTGCAACCAGCTACAGCAAATGCCCATCTGGAGGTAAGCGACAATCACTTTGCAAAAGAAGATTTGCCTCCTAAACTCGATTGTCTTTCAGACGGCCACATATGCTAGTGAAACGTGGAAGTCATCCGCAGCGATCACTACACGGCTGAAAGTTTTCCAACAAAGATGCTTACACTGGATCTTAAAAATGTAATAACATGATCGAATCTACAAAAAACAAAGAAGTTCACCGCCTCACCGCCATGCTCCGGTTCTGGTTCGCAGGTCACATACTATGCAAACCCCCAGACCGCTTGCATGCTATCGGCCTGTTGTGGGAAGAAGTTGCCGATTGAGCTCATTGGAGATTGCTTGGCACGTGATGCACCAGTTAGTGCAGGAGGAACAAAGTGCTAAATAATAATAATAATAAAATGACAAAATTGCAAAACAAAATTATTAAAACTTTAACTAAAATTTAAATGAAAACAGAAAATATAAAAATAAACAACAAACAGTAGAATATTATCTCAATGATACAAAAATAACACTGGTTTAATTCAATGTGTCACTTGCCATTACTTTATTTATTTATTTATTTTTACTTAATTTTTTATTATTTTTTTTTTAGTTAAAACATTACTTATGTTATGATCATGTTTGTACAAGCTAGTTAATCCATTAGCTCTTGTCTTATAGTTTGCATAATAAATGTTTGTATATTATTTTAATGCAGGGAATCTCACAACTGTGTCATTGCACTGGATGGAGTTGAGCAAATGCATTGTACAGCATGAGGTAGTTCACACTTTAGCTTTCTCTCATTCTCAGTCAGCCGTCCTGTTTTGACATTTTAAAGCAGCATCTTAATGATGTGTGTTCCAGTGGACTTCTGGAGCAGCAGACAAGCACAAACAGAATAGAAGCAGGTATGAAATGCTGCAGCTGTATTCATCAGTGCTCGCCTGAGAGGTTGTCCATCAAACTGATTGCACATTGAATTAAAGGCCTGTTCTCACAGTGATGGTGTCGTCTGTCATCAGCAGGCTGTGGAAGATGAAGCTCTACCTGTTTGGGTGATGTATGACCAAAACAACACACTCACATTAATGCAGCCCAAAATAAATGCGTGAAAAAAGCAAAAAAATATCCCACTGATAGGTTTCCCTTTCTATCAGATGTTTGGATTGATGCTGGTCTGATCAAACCCTCCAGTACCACAATATGAGACCTGGACACTGCGTGACGCATATGAAGCTCCTCAGCGTGTTCATGATGGATTTATGCAACGTGATCTCATGAGAATTCGTATGTATTTTATTTAAAATGTGGTTCTACAAAGTGTACATTACTTAATAGTTTCACAGGCACTGAAACATACAATACTGACGTATTTTCAGCATTTAAAACTCAGGGAATTATGAATGAATGAATTTAAACGTACAATACTGACATATTGACGACACCTAAAATTTAATTTATTTACATATGAACAACTTTACAGCCTTACAAATTAATGATTATGGATTTTGAAAACGCACTATTAACGTTTTATTATATTCAGTTGTCATATCAATGACATTATGTTTTCAAATGCGTTATTAAATTAAGTTTACTCGTTTACTTAATATGAAATAACATTCGCTCCACCATGGCACCCTGAACTGCCTGATCCGCCATGGGTCCCCGGAACGGGTACCCCCCCCCCCCATGTGATGTTATGTGGCACGTGGACGCACCTTTGAGGAGGGGGGAGTAATGTCAGTCCGTGTCTTGTGTTTTTCTCCCCCACATGCCCCATGACCTAGTTTCTCCTATGTCTGATTATGTTCCCACTTTAGTTCTATTGGTTTCAGCTGTGTCCTGTTTAATTCCTTGATAAGTCCCATTATTTAAGCCCTGAGTTTTCCTGAGTCCAGCGTCCTGTCAAAACTTCCTTCCTTGTGCCTTTCTCCTGGTTTATGTAAATAAATACTATTTTGTATGAAGCTCCATCGTAAGAAGAAAGATAGTATTTTCTTCATGTTCCAATAACAACCCAGGCTCGTTGTAAATATGTGACTCTGTGGGTATCTTTTGATGTAGTAAACTTGCTTGGTAGCGCACCCGGTACAACACTGCACTTGTGAGGTGAAGCATTTGGGTAGAATTCCCATGAAACACGAGTCCCGTTTAAAGAGCTCAAAGACTTGTAGAAGCCAGATAAAATTACATGTCTGCTTCAGCAAATGCGTTGTTATCTCATATTTGATTTGTTAACACTATCGGTTTGGTTTAGTGTAGGTAGTGCATTATTTTCAAACGTGATAGTGCATTAACCTTTTACAGCCACTCGCCATACATTTTTATGCTGATACATACAACAAACAATGTAATAAAACATTGAGTTATGTGTAACTGTTTCTGAGAAAATTAAACATTCTATTTAGCGACAGACACTGGACTTTATATATTCACATACAATATACATATATTCAGAGAATATCTTGATGCACCTCTTAAAGTGGACATTTTGGCTTCAATTCAATGTTAAAAGCTTATGTGTGGATGCTGTGTTCATAGCATTGTCAAATATGCATAACAATCCCTTTGTTCAGTGAGCATGCATGCTGGAAATGTTAGAAATGATTTCAGATCTGACTAATAATAATGTTATACTTTCCTCTGTTATAAGCATTACATAAGCATTACGGCAGCGCTGTGAGTGAGTCATATGAAGCTGTATTTCATCATGATGTGCCTGTAATTGCTTGTTATACATCCGAGCGCTTGACTCTTTCCACAGCACTGAATGAGCTCCATTACATCTGCATTAAGGAATTACATCTATGTCTAAGAGGGAAAATGTAAATTCAATTATGGTGCCATTGATGAGAAATGTCTGTCTTCATAATGTCAATGATATCATCAATTGCTGCATAAAATACTTCAATCAGTTACATTCAATGTTATTACGTGCACGACTTCTATTCCATCATAAACAGACTCTGATTCTGATTGGATGAGAGCATTTGAAGTTGCTGTAAATGTCTGTCTGCTCACATCTGTGATGCACATTCTACAGTAAATTTATGAAGAAAGCTGCTGCTTCTTGGCAACCGTAAACAGCTACGGTTAAGTTAATGAACTGTATTACCTGTTAATTACAATTATTAATAGTATTACATTTTTACTATTTATTGAACATTAACATAATTTATTATATTGTTATGATTTTCTATAATTTTCTGCGGTTTTCTAAAAGTAGCATAACAGTGATTTTATCACAGGTAAAGGATGTTCTTGAAACTGATGCCACAGTGTGTCTGAATTGCAATGGTATTCATTCATTCATTCATTCATACTGGCACATTTTTTCTTGGCAAAATTGTACCGGGCAACATTTAAAATGGCCTGTTTAGGTTTCCAGCTTAACCATTCATAGTTGAAGCTGAACTAGTCACCAAACAATCTGTAGAAATACTTTTTCAAACAGGTTTCCTGGAAACACCCCTGTCTGCCACAGGTCAGACAAACAGATAGTCTTTCTCCATTGGCTGGTTGTGAAAGCATCAGTGCTTATAGTTACTGAGGATTCGGCCTACAAATGGTTTATTCACAGTGACTTAGCATAGTTTTGCAGAACATGAGAAAGTATTTTAATATTTAAAAAAGAATTAAACACACCATCTTTAATTGGTTTTTGTTGAAATAATTCTCCTTTAGTGTGGTTACTCACAGCTTCATTAGCACCTTAGACCAGCTTGTGTTTTACACAAACATATTTTTGTAGCAACAGTGGCTTTCTTATTTTCATTATGGTTGCATCTTTCGGCCTCTGTTATCAGAGCTTGTCTGTCTGAGTTCAGTACGGTCTGTTTGAAGTAGGTCAGGCCTGCATTTCTAATGACGGTACGGTCTGCTGACCTCATAGCCCGTCTGTCTGCCCTGCCCCATAATAACCTCAATTGCCTGGTGACACAATGACATACGACCCTGTTAGAGCTGCAGTCAAATCAGTGGACCTTGCGTCGGCTCGTGGATCTGACGGGCCTCCAGGGCTCCGGTGCGCTGGCAGAGGACCAGCATCCATCAAGGCCACACGGGATCGTCATCCTACGGCTGCGTACTCACCGGCAGAGGGACACGCGAATGCCATGTGTGCGTGATGACCTGAACTCAAGGAGTTTCTTCACGTGCAGGAAGATGGAGCACTCTTCAGGCTTTGGGAAGACGGAGGGTTTTCCACAAAAACTGCAACGTGTCACGTCATGTTTGAATTACAGAGATACTGTGAATGAAAGTCAATAAGAAGAAAATTATAATTACTTTATTGCAATTAAAACACTGAGATGCGGCTATACAGAAATTATTTAGTCTGAAAAATGTTTGTGTAACTGATTGAATTTGCTCATCAAGCAAACATTTACAGTACAAATTCATCTTAACAGCTGAACATCTAAAATGATCACAGCACAATATTTGAACTGCATGTTTTTCTTGCTGAAAAAAAAGACATTTTCTGTACTATCATAACCAGTACCATAAACACACATCTATGCCTTTAAATAAAGTATACATGGCTACACATGACCCATACGTCTAGAGTCGGGGGATCATAGATTTTCTACTGGGAACATATGTGGAATGTAAAGACATTATAAAGATCAGCCGAGTTCAAATGTCTCTTTCAAAGGCCTGAGAAAATGACAGAAACACGCAGAACCCGGGTTCAGACGACTGTTTTTCCACTCACAGTGTGTCTATTCGTTTCATTTTTCATGAGAGCAAGTTAGCAAACTCTGGCTGTTCCATGATATTTGATTATTAGAAAACCATCCAACTGTGGATTTCCACTCATCCATATCTGGATGACAATCTGGAGAAGTGTTACTGTCACAAATACGTAACAGAAATATTAATGCCATTTCAAGAATCACATCCGGCTGTACTTCTGTCTGACAAGCAAAATACATTACAGACATATACAATGAAAATATGGATGAACATTGCATGTGGAGCTACTTTCAAACTGGTTTCTCGTGATATAAGTGACTAATGTAGAGCAGTTCAACTACATTCCTACATTTCTTAAAAAAAAAAAAAGAAAGTACAGTACTTAAAGCTACTCAGTACTAATAATCAAGTTCTAGAATATCTTTTTAAAATATACTGCAAAAAATTATATATATATATTATTATTTTTTATTTTATTTTTTTAGCATTAAAACAGCATTTGATATTTTGTTAATATACAGTATATATATATATATATATGCGTAAGTTGAAATTGAAATGCATAGCTTTGACCCAATTTTTTCTTGGCAAAATTGTACCGGGCAACATTTAAAATGGCCTGTTTAGGTTTCCAGCTTAACCATTCATAGTTGAAGCTGAACTAGTCACCAAACAATCTGTAGAAATACTTTTTCAAACAGGTTTCCTGGAAACACCCCTGTCTGCCACAGGTCAGACAAACAGATAGTCTTTCTCCATTGGCTGGTTGTGAAAGCATCAGTGCTTATAGTTACTGAGGATTCGGCCTACAAATGGTTTATTCACAGTGACTTAGCATAGTTTTGCAGAACATGAGAAAGTATTTTAATATTTAAAAAAGAATTAAACACACCATCTTTAATTGGTTTTTGTTGAAATAATTCTCCTTTAGTGTGGTTACTCACAGCTTCATTAGCACCTTAGACCAGCTTGTGTTTTACACAAACATATTTTTGTAGCAACAGTGGCTTTCTTATTTTCATTATGGTTGCATCTTTCGGCCTCTGTTATCAGAGCTTGTCTGTCTGAGTTCAGTACGGTCTGTTTGAAGTAGGTCAGGCCTGCATTTCTAATGACGGTACGGTCTGCTGACCTCATAGCCCGTCTGTCTGCCCTGCCCCATAATAACCTCAATTGCCTGGTGACACAATGACATACGACCCTGTTAGAGCTGCAGTCAAATCAGTGGACCTTGCGTCGGCTCGTGGATCTGACGGGCCTCCAGGGCTCCGGTGCGCTGGCAGAGGACCAGCATCCATCAAGGCCACACGGGATCGTCATCCTACGGCTGCGTACTCACCGGCAGAGGGACACGCGAATGCCATGTGTGCGTGATGACCTGAACTCAAGGAGTTTCTTCACGTGCAGGAAGATGGAGCACTCTTCAGGCTTTGGGAAGACGGAGGGTTTTCCACAAAAACTGCAACGTGTCACGTCATGTTTGAATTACAGAGATACTGTGAATGAAAGTCAATAAGAAGAAAATTATAATTACTTTATTGCAATTAAAACACTGAGATGCGGCTATACAGAAATTATTTAGTCTGAAAAATGTTTGTGTAACTGATTGAATTTGCTCATCAAGCAAACATTTACAGTACAAATTCATCTTAACAGCTGAACATCTAAAATGATCACAGCACAATATTTGAACTGCATGTTTTTCTTGCTGAAAAAAAAGACATTTTCTGTACTATCATAACCAGTACCATAAACACACATCTATGCCTTTAAATAAAGTATACATGGCTACACATGACCCATACGTCTAGAGTCGGGGGATCATAGATTTTCTACTGGGAACATATGTGGAATGTAAAGACATTATAAAGATCAGCCGAGTTCAAATGTCTCTTTCAAAGGCCTGAGAAAATGACAGAAACACGCAGAACCCGGGTTCAGACGACTGTTTTTCCACTCACAGTGTGTCTATTCGTTTCATTTTTCATGAGAGCAAGTTAGCAAACTCTGGCTGTTCCATGATATTTGATTATTAGAAAACCATCCAACTGTGGATTTCCACTCATCCATATCTGGATGACAATCTGGAGAAGTGTTACTGTCACAAATACGTAACAGAAATATTAATGCCATTTCAAGAATCACATCCGGCTGTACTTCTGTCTGACAAGCAAAATACATTACAGACATATACAATGAAAATATGGATGAACATTGCATGTGGAGCTACTTTCAAACTGGTTTCTCGTGATATAAGTGACTAATGTAGAGCAGTTCAACTACATTCCTACATTTCTTAAAAAAAAAAAAAGAAAGTACAGTACTTAAAGCTACTCAGTACTAATAATCAAGTTCTAGAATATCTTTTTAAAATATACTGCAAAAAATTATATATATATATTATTATTTTTTATTTTATTTTTTTAGCATTAAAACAGCATTTGATATTTTGTTAATATACAGTATATATATATATATATATGCGTAAGTTGAAATTGAAATGCATAGCTTTGACCCAATGTGGTAATTAACACATTAAGTTACACTATTAGTTAATACTATATGTTATTAAGGATTCAATACATGATGAGACATTTAATTAATAGCAATTAATATATTACTTAATCTATTAAACAGATTTTACAGCAAATGTTATTATTAATTTACTTTTTATTAGTTGCTGATTTAGTCATCATTAATGAATGGTTTAGTTCTTAATTAGTCGTGCATTAACTCATGATTATCTGTGCATTAGTTAAGAATGAATTAATGCTTATTACTGCACCCATATTGTAAAGTGTTACCCTGTTTTTCTGCAAATGCAAACAAAAAAAAGAGCAACACCATTAAATTCATTTTACTGTACAATAAATACAAATATAATACTACAAAACACCAATTTATTCATATATTTTATCTCAGAGTCGAAACCGTAGTGATTAACAGCAGGTTTTAATTATTGTGATAAGATGTATGGGTTCAGATGAATCGGCTGATTGTTTATTTAGTCAGTGAATTATTTACATACTGTGAACTGTGCAAATAAACCATTTCACTAAAACGAGCAAGGCATACAATGAAAGGTTTGAGAGAGTGCAAAGAGCGATTATTTGTTATTGTCTTTGCTAGCTGAAACTAGCTGAACTACTGTAGCACTACTGTGTTAGTAGCAACGCTGCTTTAGTTAGTAACAGCACTGACATAGAAAAATGAAGAAAAAAACTGTGAAGTAAAGAGAACCTGACAGAGGAAAACTCCAAAAGTACAGTTTTCATTCTATCATATATTTGACATTTGCCCTAAAAATCTCTTGCATCATCTAAAATTAAGCCAATTTATTGGTTTGAAGATTATTATATTTCCTTTTTCATCTGTTTTGAGCAGAGACGCTTCCATTCCACCTTCAGTCACGGACAAATAATTAGGTTAATGACCCTGTTTCACTGAGATGATGCAATTAGGCGAAAAACTCCAGAACGAAGCTGACCGCCAGCATTTCCCAGGCATAATCAACTTGGCACTGAATATCATGTGCTGTGACAGAGAAAAGACAGATATGCACACACTGATGCACACACAACACTCGTATACACACAAACACACATGGAAAAGGGGACAAGTGTCAAAAACACTGTATCTTATGATTAAACCTAAGTGTTTCCAGGGATAAAGCAACATGACAGAAAAAGAAAAAAATCTGCCAAACGGTTGTGTTACTTTTTCTAGAGGTTTAAATGAAATTATTCACTATATTTAAATCAAATAGTAACAATTATTTGATCTTTTTTCATGCAAATAAGGCTGTGCCTTTTACACAGATCTGTGCTGTTTGCCTGCCGCAATCAGTGTTAAACAGTAACATTTGCATCTGTTGAAAGCAGGCACTAAATTAATATCATTTAAAAGCAATGTTTTGTTTATTTTCTATTGATCATAGAAGCATTTATTCAGTAAATCATGTCAAAGAATGTTTTAACCAGTTCCAAATCAAGACTCAAAGTTGACAAATTTTCAGCATTGTAAGGAAGTGATTCGTTTGGCTGGATTACAGTGTTGAAGTGATGATGTGCCAATAAAGTACAGCAGATTGTAAGAGTCCGCTGCATCCACTACATCCTAACATTCAGAACCGACCCGCATTGTCAGAAACTTCACCATGCCAGTTGCGTTCAACACATCTGGGCACATTTGCAGAGTTACCAGATTCAGGTCATTTCTTTAGTGAATTGGGCTCTAAAAAACTGCAGACAGTGCATGCAAATAAACAACCAGCTATGAGCACAGAGAGGACTCCATAGACAACAATGGATTGTACATTTGGGCATCACTTCTGTCCAAAACATCTTCTGTCTCCGCCTCTGTCTCTGTCTTTCTTGTGTGCACATGTGGGAATACGAATGCACTATAATTCTCTAGGTTGTCTAAGGCTCTCCTGGGATGAGCAGTTTCTGTTCCACTGATGTTTGACATCCTTCTAATGCCTGGTCCAAATAGCAGACCTCCGGTCACGCATCCACGGCTGCCGAGAAATTGGAGGAAAGCCGGGGAAGCGATCGAAAGAGTGCATTTACACGTCTGTTCTCCATTCCAGACCTTACATTAATTCACGGGAGGAATATATCAGAATGGCTGAATGTTTATCCTTTTCCTGCAAACTTCACTGTGTCAGATGCGTATCTCACTCAAATTTTAATCCCATCGAAACGCACGAGTGCCCGGTCCAGGTTTTACCCACCTTTATTTTTACAGTCTCTCGTCTCAACGTCCCGGAGCAACTGAAATCTCTAACACACTCCATCACAATCATGAACCCTCCAAAAAACTGCAATCCTCTCCTCAGAAGACAAAAAGGATGCAAGGTGCCGAGACGATCCCTCATGAGCGTTTTTGTAGAGGAGCAGATAGCCAGTGCAGATGTGGGTGGACGGGATTGACATGTAATGCACGCTCTCAGAAAGAAGGCAGACTGCAGCCAGACAATCATCAGCAGTGTGTGTGTGTATTGTTTGACTCCGGCAGACAGACAGAGGCTGAGCCGGCAGCGCGACACACAGTCAAACACCCACAGCACACACCGCCGCTTGACGAGCTTCATACACTCCAGCACTGCTGTGCTGACTCTGTCTGAAGATGGATGTTTGTTGGTTTGTAGGGAATGAGCTGTGCTTTTTCTTTCTTTCTTTCGTTCTCTCACTCACACATGCAGAGCTCAGGGATGAAACAGCATTTGAAACTGAAGCAGGCTTCACAGTCCCGTGTCTCTCACTGATCACATGCGGGATGCTGTTCCACCGACTCTAGCTGGATGGCAGCAGCATCCGCCTGTAGGAGACGACAGAGTCCCGTCTGAAAGCTTTGTCTCAGATGACGAGAGACACAAATATCACAGCATGCAGGAATTTGATGATATTCTCATCTAACTGAATAAAATTCTATGAACCCCCTCATTTCAGATCTGATGCATGTCTTATGAACTCCAAAACACGGATTTGTAAATGCTTGTATATTAGTTCCATTTTTAAAAGGTTCAGTTTCTGTTGATTCAGGTTTATTGCTTTTTCTGTTGGGCTGAACTTTTACCTAATGGTTGTTCTGTGTGAATAACACAAAATGGATTTCTATGCAATAATTCCTGCTTCAGGACAGAGTTTAGATGTTGACAGGTTATAAATGGCTCTCACGTTCTGTGGAGCGAATCCTCCTCCTCACAAGCCGCCAGCGAGACTCCTGCAGTTTGTTGTGTCTGGCTAGCGTGTGATGATGTAAGTATGTGTCATTTCAGGCCGTGGCAGATAATCAGACACATTCAACTGGCAGAAATGCAGCCTTAGAATATTAATCATTTCATATTTACAAGCATCAAATTCATTGCCTGAAGGAAGAAAAAAGTTCTGTCATTACTTACTCACCCTTGTGATTTCCCAAAGCTGCATTCTGTTATTTTCTCATGGAACACACAGCAGAAACGTATTAGAAATCTTTGAAGAATCGTCACACAGCTCTTGGTGTAAAACACCAGTTCATAGTGATCAGTAGCAATCAAACTCCAGTCAAACTCCAAAGAGAGAAACACTTAAGAAGTGTTGTCCATTATGCTTCATATTGCAAGTTTTAAGTTTTCTCTTTTGAAAAGAAAAAGTACACAGAAGTAATATACTTAAGAAAGTGCATCTGCCTTCAAAGAAAATGTATTATAGTTTACATTTATATTAAATACAATAAACTTGAAATGTACACTAATTATTTGACCCACTTTAGTAGGACTTAAGTCAATCTTTATATTGAATTTCATAATTACTTCTATTGTCGTTGAAATATGGTTAAAGTGTACTCCTGACAAGAATTTACTGTATGATAAACTAAAATATACTTTAATGTAATTTATATTGAAACATGTGCCATGTGTTTAAAAATGTTTGTAATTACACATTTGCAATGATGAAGCTGCAATTTAGTTCATTTTAAATGTAATTAACAATATTACACACTACAGTTAAAATTACAGTGTATAATCAAGTATTTTACATGTGCTTTAGTATGCTAGTCAACACATCAAAATGTTTACTTTAAAGCATGGCAAACAATTATTAAAACATAATTATTTCAAATGTACTTTCAAGAATACTTTTAATTTGACATTTACAAAGTGCAGCTTTTAAAAGTGAGTTAAACATAGTCATGAACGTGTCTTTAAATCACTTGAACCTGCGAGTATAATTTTTCAAAACATACACAATTTGAAGTTCACTACAAACTCAAATTCAGGAAAATTAAGCATACTTCTTTTCACAAGACTTTTAAAACCATACAACAATTTTGTGTGTTTGTGTTTTGAGTCAGTTCCTAACTCGGAGCATCATGTGACTTCAGAATATAGCGCACATGAGTCTAGTGGACTACTGCCATGATATTATGGTGTATTTTTTATTTAATTTTTTGGTGCTGCTTAACTTTATTTTGATCTTGACAGCCGCTGGTCACTATGAAATGCTCTCTCATTTTATGGCATGAAACTTCAGCTTGAAATGACATGAGGAAATAATGACAAAGTTCATTTTTAGGTGAACTACTTCTTTAAGAGTAAAGTCTCATGCTCTCTAACAGGAGCTGTTCCCAGGGTGGGTAAAAGTGCCACCATTGCAGATTAATGCCATTGGTTTGTGAGTGCAGCTTTACCTCTGTAAAAGGTAGCAGTGTTTGGGAGGGGATTCATGGCATGTCAACGTGTGTTTGAACACCTGCAGGAAGTCTCACACTGGCAGCAGAGGCACGGGAAGTCAGCTTTTCCATGGCTGACTTGGTCAACAAACACAGCCTCACCCAGAACACCCAGTTGGGAGTGTCCCGCACAGAACTGTTAGTGTGCTCATTTCCCAGGGTGGGACTGGACTGGACCACAGCGTTATCTCCAAACATTTCCTCGGAAAACTCTATTTTTGACTCTGATTTGGGGAGAAACCGTGAGGGCTGAATATCACTACTGTAGATGAGTAAAGATGGATTAACATTGGAGAACATCCCAAGATCCATCAATCAATCATTGATCCACCTTTCAATTTAGGCTGACTTCATTTTACAGGGTTTGGGCTGTGCTGTAAAATAAGAACAGCTCAAAATGTTCCAGAAGAAAATAAACAGGCTGAAAAACTGCATGTACCTATAATACCATAAACACGTGGTTCTACTTTAAAGGTGCATACTGGACGAGTGCTTACGATTCCCATCCTTCGACAAGAGTTCAAATAAGACTTTCAACAAGACATGCTTCTTTGTGATGAGGACACTATTATCTTGACAACTGAAATATCACATATTGGATGGAGCCAAATAAAATAGTACCATACAGGGAGCCTGCAATTACCATACATGTTACTTCCTATAAACTCCAGTGAAAAAGATCTCAGTTTAAGTGCAATTGAGTTTATAAAAAAAGCTCTGGTAACAAAAGAAGACGGGATTCAATGTTAAAATAAGTCTACTCAAAAGCATCTGAAGGGTAGACATCCCTAAAGACTGCACCGGTTGTCTCTCAGCATGGGATCTGGCGAGGGATCTTCTCGAGGAGTTATCCCTGGCCCCCTCTGAGCCATTGGAGTTAGTGTCAGAGAAACATGTCACACTAAAGATGGCTTTCTTGTTGGCCATTACATCCCTTAAGCTTTTACGCTTTGTCTGTCAATCTATAATCACAATTCCATCTTCCACCACATGTGTCGGCAGACCAAGAGAGGCTTCATTTGTTTTGCCCTGTGCGAGCATTGGAGATGTATGTTCGAAAGTCTTATCAGTAGAAGAGATCAGACTAGTTGTTGGTGTGTTTCGGGTCACCCAGGAAGGTATCCCCAGCCTCTAAGCATTCGAGAGTCTGGGACTCTGCACATCATCATCTGCAGGGTGCAATTTGGTGACAGAAACGGCACGCAGTTGTCAGGCAGCCCCAAAATCTATCATATCTACCTGGACAGAAGGTCTGGCTTTCAACAAGGGATATCTGGCTCAGCTTGCCCTGTAAAGAAATAAGTTTTAGATTCACTGGTCACTTTGAGATCGCAAGGGAGATCAACCCAGTCACCTTTGAACTGAAATTACCAGCCAGTTACTGTATTCATTCTGTTTTCCATGTCTCACAGTTAAAGCTATATCACTCACCTGTCTCTCCTGTCCTCACAGAGCCTGGCACCTGCCACCAATCGAAGAGGACAGAGGAGTCTTCACAGTCAAGGAGATCTTGGACTCTCAACTTTGAAATTGTACTCTGGAGTATCTGGTTGACTTGGTGGGCTACGGGCCAGAGGAACACTCTTGGGTACCCCAAGATGATATTCTTGATCCAGATTTACTCACCGCACTCCACAAGAACCATCCCAATCTACTTGCATCACGTAGCATAGGACAACCACCTCAATGTCAGGGTCCTCTGCCCTCAGGAGCGAGCTGTGGAGGGGGGTACTGTCACAGAATTGCAAGGCTCCACCCTCACTTTATCTCGCTGCTCACCTTCCTCAAAATTCTGATCACCATCACCTGGATCTCAGTCAATCTTCTCATTAACCCCCCTGCATATAAACCCGCACCACACATACCTTCTTTGTCTGGTCTACGACTAGGATTGTTATATGAGCTACTTATCTGTGAATACTTACATCCGTGTGAATCTCCCATCTCCTTCTCCAGTGCGCTCCAACCCTTGGTTCCATTTCCCTGATTGACACCTCAGTACCTCTAAGCCAAGAAGGCTACATTACTCATCTCATCCACTGCATCAAATGTGTGTGTGCTGCTACTCACCTGGTCTGTCCTCTTCACCACTACTGTGCTTGTTGCAATTACCTCATCTGCTTACTGCCATAATTGCATTGTTGTCAATAAACTGTTTTCAGTGAATATACTCAAATGCTTCCTCTGAGTCTGTGTTCTCTTGACATAAATATACCTATATATAATATTAATGATTCATAAAGATATTTATGTTATTCAAATCATGCATAGATAAAAAACAGTGGCACTTTATTTTACTGTTATGTTCCCCATGTACATACTATGTACTTATTATAGCAATTACAATAACTGGGTAATAACTAGGTATTAATTCTAAACTTACACCTAAATCTAACCTTAACCCATGTAGTTACCTTATACTACCAGTCCTTTCTTAGATAAGCACACTGTAATTACACTGTAAGAACATGTACTGTAAAATAAAGTGTAACACAAAAATCTTTGTTGCAGATACTGTCAGAACATCCATATTATACATTTCAGTGTATATTCAAACATACAAAGTGTTAACATTATGCATGCATAGTTTTTTACAAACATATATATTTATATATATATATATACAGAGTTCTGGCATGAAACTCAAGATGGCGCAGTCTGATAGGTCTAACTCAATCTGACCAAATGACATCATTATCACATGGCACAGCTGATTGGTTCTCTCCTGTATCGGTAGCCAATGAGCGCGCTGCTCAACATTCAAATATGTGCTTGCAGTAGCATTTGCAGCTTGCTTCAGAACAGCGAGATCAACATTTAAGATAAGTGAACGCTCTTCTAATCCATATCGCTGTGTGTATTGCGTGGTCTGCCTAATTGTATTAAAAAATGAGCAGCCATAATCAAGTTTAAACTAAGTGGCATGTTAGAAGTTTGCATTGTATGCAGGAGTGAATATTAAGCATATTAGCAGCAGCATTTAGCATCTGTGTTTATACAGCTGGAGCAAAACGCAGTTTAGAGCATATGTAATCGTGTATGCATTTCAATGAGGGTTCGCCATATACATCTGCGATTATCCCAGTGTTCACGTTCGTTATTTCTAAGGTCGATGTTTTCATTGTGATGAGTGTGTGGTTGATTTCAGCTGCACACAGTGTCAGAAGCACGCGCTTATCGCAGTCATATCAATGAAAGTGTTGCAGGAGACGCTGAAGATCACTATCTACGGCTGTACTATCTTCACTTCCGAGTGAAATGCATTATGGGTAGTGTACTTCTGAGAAATGTGCTCGTGCGACGTCTGCTCTCGCTGTGCTGTGTAACTTATAAAATGGAGAAAGGACATTTATATTCTGCTTTTATTTCAGTTCA
>NW_015505833.1:1408062-1409794 GCF_001515645.1 Sinocyclocheilus grahami
ATCACATGGCACAGCTGATTGGTTCTCTCCTGTATCGGTAGCCAATGAGCGCGCTGCTCAACATTCAAATATGTGCTTGCAGTAGCATTTGCAGCTTGCTTCAGAACAGCGAGATCAACATTTAAGATAAGTGAACGCTCTTCTAATCCATATCGCTGTGTGTATTGCGTGGTCTGCCTAATTGTATTAAAAAATGAGCAGCCATAATCAAGTTTAAACTAAGTGTCATGTTAGAAGTTTGCATTGTATGCAGGAGTGAATATTAAGCATATTAGCAGCAGCATTTAGCATCTGTGTTTATACAGCTGGAGCAAAACGCAGTTTAGAGCATATGTAATCGTGTATGCATTTCAATGAGGGTTCGCCATATACATCTGCGATTATCCCAGTGTTCACGTTCGTTATTTCTAAGGTCGATGTTTTCATTGTGATGAGTGTGTGGTTGATTTCAGCTGCACACAGTGTCAGAAGCACGCGCTTATCGCAGTCATATCAATGAAAGTGTTGCAGGAGACGCTGAAGATCACTATCTACGGCTGTACTATCTTCACTTCCGAGTGAAATGCATTATGGGTAGTGTAGTTCGGATAAATGTGCTTGTGCGACGTGTGCTCTCGCTGTGCTGTGTAACTCAGAAAACGGAGAAAGAACATTTATATTCTGCTTTTATTTCAGTTCATTCAGGTCAGTCCACCCAGGGGTTTTTGTGCACTGCAACTTTGACAACCTTTATCTGCACGAGAGAGTAAAACGGCATGCATCGGCTAACTTTGTCCGTCTCATCATTGCACGAACATGAATTAACAAGCTGTTACGCTGCTGCTGGGACTGATGAAGTGGAGAATGTAACAGCAGTTATCAAATGACTAAATTATGATATTTGCTCAGGTGGGTGCTGCGGTCTTTTCTATTGGATTGCAACACATATCCATTTTGTTAATTAAACATTACACATAGCGCACGTCTAATTAGAGTTAAGCCAGTCGGCGTGGTAGCCCAGGCACACATAGATAGTAATACATGTGCTTCTCATGGCTCTTCGGAGCAGCAGCAGTACATATGTCTTGGCGATAGATCTGCTTGTTGGGGGGTGTTTTGTTCTTGTTTTGGCTTGTTTTGTCCCTTCTATGTCTCCTGCTTTGTGGGGGGTTATTTCATGTATGAAGCAATATTTCTTACATGCTCACAGCAGCATGTTGTGGATGTCTTGGCAGTAGCAAGCCTCGGGACTTGCTCTGCCGCTGCAGCAGCAGAATAGCAGATCTATTCCGCCAAGACCAAATACATTAACATTGTCATGTACATTACCATGCCAACCCCATTGAGAATTGTCATGACAGAAATACAGAGTTCTGGCATGAAACTCTAGATGGCGCAGTCCGATAGGTCTAACTCAATCTGACCTAATGACATCATTATCACATGGCACAAATGATTGGTTCTCTCCTGTATCGGTAGCCAATGAACTCGTTGCTTAACATGCAAATATATGATTAGTGCTTGCCGTAGCAGTTGCAGCTTGCTTCAGAAACCCTCCACCTTCCCCAGCTCCACCTGTATAGATCTGCTATGAGGTCATTCATGTACGCGATATGGGGGTTATTTCATGTATGTTATATTTGCAGCAGCAATATTTCTTACATGCTCACAGCAGCATGTTGTGGATGTATTGCTAGTAGCAGAAGACCAAATACATTAACATTGTCATGTACATTACCATACCAATCCCTCC
>NW_015505833.1:1409914-1426111 GCF_001515645.1 Sinocyclocheilus grahami
ATATATATATATATATATATATATATATATATATATATATATAAAAATGCCTTTCATTGTTTTGTCGCACAGAAGGAGCTCTCATACCTCTGTGTTGTATTTTTTAATGTGCATTACGCTTACTTAAAATAGATTGTGTGTCATTTCAAACCAGTTTGTTGGTCATAATAGCGTTATTAAAAAGTGTATTTGTTACACAAAAGAATGCACTGCACTACATAAGGCATTTAAAAAAAAATCAGATTACCCACCAGTTAATCAACATATAATCTGTTATGAGTTTTTTTTTTTTCATTCGAACACAACATACATCCAGCTTCAGTCAGATGATTTTTGTCCTTCTACATTTACAGTTGCATTTACTAATTTAGCAGACACTTTTATCCAAAGCCACTTACAAATGAGGACTACAATATGTGATTCGTCATAAAGATGCAATAAACATGAGAAGTGCTAGTAATACAACGTTTCAGACATTGTTTATATTAGTACAAGCTGCAACAGAGAGGGATTAAAGAAAAGTTAAAGCACTAAGGAAGGACTTTTTTGCAGTTAATTGCTGACAGAACAATTCTTAAGGTCTTCTTTAGGTGTTGATGTGAATGTTCCTCATTCTGACTGAGCATATGGAGCTATTGACAGTAGTCTGTGTAATTGTACATCCAAACACATAGTTCCACATGTGTCTGTCATATGGGGTGACTAACACCCATAATGCATTGACTTTGATATGTGTTGCTCTATCAAGTCTGATAAACTTTGAATTGATTTGTTGTACTTTATCAGATTGTTCAACATTTTCAAATGGAATATTGTCAATGAGTGCATAAAGCTGTCCATTGTGATATATAATTGATCTTGACAAAATATCTAGAATATCACACCAACCAAACTCAGTAGACTCAGAAACCTCCAAACACATCATGTTGAACTGAGCGTCTCTTGGGAAGAGATTTTGGAAGAACTTTCTTGGCAGTCACGCAAAACAATGTTCAACACACTGGACATTCAGGAGAAGGGTCATGTGACTGAACATTGAGGTGCTACAGTGATGGGTTTGGTGTTTTTTCAGACCAGCAGAAAATGTCCATCCTGAGTTTGGTTGGTGAATTTCTTCATAGTATTGTGGCAGTTTACAGACTAGGACAGGGGTAGGCAAGTTCGGTCCTAGAGAGCCGCAGTCCTGCAGAGTTCAGCTCCAACCCTAATCAGACACACCTGAACAAGCTAATCAATGTCGTCTGGATTACTAAGGCTATAGGCAGGTGAGTTTTGTTTTCAGGGTTAGAGCTGAACTCTGCAGGACTGCGGCTCTCTAGGACCGAACTTGCCTACCCCTGGACTAGGACAATGACTTATTCACTAATGAGATCTGAATCAAAGGTGAAAAATAATAAAAAGCATAATTAAAAATTATAATTTACTAAGGTAACATTTCTAGGAAGGTAGGAATCAGGCCTGTTTCGTGTCTTTAAGCCAACCTTTAGGTGTTCTCTCTGTTTATTTTTAATAAATAACTCCAGTGCCTGACGTATGAACAGATGCACAGAAATTAAATTGAAAATAAATAAAGTTAAAGACTATAATTTTCATCACTGTCCCGCTGTTGCAATATAATCATTGAGTGTATTTGATGAAAATCTGCATTGGTAAGCCTGTCTCATTCTTATTTATGCATACGCAGTTGAAGGTTATTTTAGTACAGCGAATATTCATTGAAAATCTTCCTTTCAGTTTTCTCAGCATCTGCCTTTATTTGTTCATCTACCATAGGTATTTGAAGTTACAACGCATTCAAGAGAGCCTACTCTTAATGGCAGGGTAAAAAAATATATATATATTTAAACAGCAAAAATAATTATAAATGTTATGAAACTGCACATGGACATGAAGGTTGAGGATCCAAGTGCAGTGTTTATTGTTGGGTAATCAAAAGGCATAATCCAGAAACAGGCAGAAGATCATATACACGCGCAATTGGTCCAAACAATAACAACAGGGCAAAACACAGGCAAAGGGTAATCTAACAGACAGGGAAACAAAACCAGGAAACAAGGTTTAGGCAATGTCCACACATATTTTTATAAACAGAGTTCTTCCTTCCGTTTTAAAAAAAGGCTCCGTTCACATGAAAACGCAAAAGCATGCTATGAAGCACTGTCAAGAGCATGCCAAGCCAACAGGTGGCGATATAATCTCAACCATAAAGCCATGTCGGCCAATCAGAAGTCTGAAAAAGTTTCTAGTAGGCGGAGATAACAGGAGATAACAGCGCATGCTCTGATGTCACAAGCCAAAATCTCCGGTTTCGCTGTCTACACGATAACACTGCAACCGGAGTTTTTGAAAATCTTCACTCTGGCAGGAGTTTTCAAAAATGTTTGGTTTCAGTGACCTGGGGCTGCGTTTGCGTGTGGACGAACAGCCAAACCGCTTAGAAAAAGCTGCGGTTTTGAAAATACCCGCGTTCGTGTGGACAGGGCCTTAGAATTGTAGTACAAACACATGCATGACTTAGCAATGAATAATAAAGAGAACCGGGCTTTTCTAGGGTGAGCTAACAAGGCTAACAAGACACAGGAGCAAACAATGAGTGCTGATGCGTGTGTGCAAAGGATTATGGGGAATGCAGTCCAGGATAGCGTGGCAAAGGTATGGGATGGAGTGCCCTCTGGTGGTTATCAAGGACACTCCAGCTGGTGATCGTGACAATAAATATGTCTGGTCATTATTAAAATCATGAGCAATTGTCTGTTGGACATTGGCATACTGTCATATAGAAACTGCATTGATGTCATTACTTTTGTGGTGGCTACATTAGAAATTCTGTATCACCAGGCCAAAAGAAAAACATTTCTCTCAAACACAAATTAAGATTTTGTCTTAAAATATATGCTGTCCAACAGATTTCACAAGATCTGCTAATATATCATGTAAAGTAAAAAAATAAAGTTGTTTATTTCTGTAGTTCACTGGTCAGGCCAGCCAAAAATTATCTGATTTTTTTTTCAACCGCTAGACATAAACAGATGGTAGATACACTATTATGTTGAGCAGAGCCAAGCCTAAATACATTCACACATTCAGGAAAGAGGACAGAAGTTTAAAATGAAAAGCTTACCGTCACAAAAAAATAAATAAAAATGCAAATAAAAACTCCTACACTCCAGCTTACCAGATCTTTCCCACAGCTTTTAAGCTCGCAGACCTTTAACCATTTGATGATAATAGAACCTCTGAAAATGAAGTTTGACCAAAGGAGGGAAAGTAGCGCCGCGGCCAGGATTGGTGTTGATGCACTATTGCACATTCCATTAGACTCATTTTAAGCCACGTTTGCCGGCAAGGGTATCGACTGACATACCTCTCTGGCCTCTTTTGAGCTTTTAAATGATATGTTGAAAGTATGAGGTGTTAGACCAAATCCACAGGGAGAGGAAGCCCGGCATCTCAGGCAGGGTTTGCAGCTGCAGCGCTGAGCATTTACCACCGTGACACTGAGCTTTCAGAAGAAACACAAATAAAACAAAATCTACAGCAGCCGTGACCTTTTCCAAAGTCCATCTACGGTCCACTGCCCACGGCTCCTGAACCCTTCAGACATGTGGAAGGTCTGAGTTGTGGGGCGAGAGTTATCGGGGAACATGTTCACTGAAATAATTGGGCCAGCGGCATCTTCCTCCACCTGACAGTCCCCACGTCCCCTCCTGGCCCGAGCTCTGGAGATCAGCTCCCGCTGTACAGCTGAAGTCTCCAGATCACAGTTTAATAAGCGTGGATGATCTACCATTTGTTTCTGGTTCAGTATGTTACTGCTGGCCTATAAAACAGCTGAGGTTCATTTGTTCCCTGCAAACGGAGTGGCAGAAGTTACAGACCAATGGATGGACATGATTCTGTGAGAATTATGGCAAAGCATATTTTACTTTGGCCATTGGCGTGGTGCTGGTATACATCAAATAATAGTAATTAGGTTTGCCATTACACCAAATATCATTTGAACAAAACTTTACAGATTTCATGATAATCCTTGGCGTGTGAAGGTATGGTTTGTGTTACTATTTTTAATTAAATCTTATTTTAATATTTTCTGCTTTCATGTTCATTTTAATTAAAGTTTGGGTTACACTTTATTTCGATAGTCCACTTTAGGCATTCTACTAACTATAAGTAACTTTGTAACTACATGTCAACTACATGTCAACTAATTCTCATTAATTTGCAACTACATGTCTACTGACTCTCAGAGTAGACTTAGGGTAGGTTTAGGGTTAGTAGAATAAGTTGACAAAGAAAGTGTTAGAAGATATTAAGCAGACAGTCTACTAATACTCTACTAACTGCTAGTTGACATGTAGTTGCAAAGTTACTTACTGTTAATAGAATGTCTAAAGTGGACTATCGAAATAAAGTGTTACCAAAGTTTGTTGTTTTTGTCATTTTTACTATTTTTGTTTGTTTGTGTGTTTTTAAATGTCTATATAGTTTATTAATTTTATTTGTGTTAGTTTTAGTTATTTTATTACATTAAGATAAACTAAATGAAAATGAGAAATGTTGCCTTGTATTTTTTTATTTTATTTTATTTTATTTTTTGTTAACATTTATTTAATTTGAAGGAAAAAAATTCTTATGATTTTAGTAGTAGTTATCTATAATAACTGTTTCCAACTTTACATGGCAAATCTGACTGATTGTTTATATTCACATTAGGATATTATAGATGTTGACATTATGAATTTATGTAAATCTGCTTTGCAACAATGTATATTGTGAAAGCGCTGTACAAATACAATTGATTTAACTTGCTGTTAGTAACACTGTCAGAACTTCGTCCGATTCTTCGTTCAAATTCATTGTGACTACAATTAATTGGTCATCAGTGAGTTTGTCACAATAAGCCATTCGAAACGGCTAATTCTCCACTATAAGAAAATATTTAATCATTCCCAGATGACAAAAATCATGCAAATAACTTTGTTTTTGCCTTACATAAGTGTCAACCTCCGCATTCATTTTAAAAAATGACAGAGGGAGAAGTGAGAGACAGCAGAAGAAAGAAAGGATGAAGTGAAAAATGTTAATGCCATATAAAAAATAGAAAAAGATGGTGTTGCAGGTTTGCCAGGTTTCCATGGCAACCACTGTAGACTTGACAAAAGCTGGGTCAATATGGCAAGCGTATGGCACAACATGAGACGTTTACAGAATACAGGGAACCCATCAACACCCAGTTACCATGTGTTATTATTCACATCACTGAGGATGATAATACTAGTTATTTATCATGTATTTTTGTACTTATCAAGTGATATAGTTTGACTGTACACTGAGCGTTAAGAAGTATATTCATAAATAATTTATATATGAAAAAGCATGTGAATTCATAAAGTTTGCTTAAATAAGGTGAGGGTCAAAAGTGCAAAATCCTGCCATGAATCTCTGCTTCCTCTCTAATCAAACATTCGGATCTTGAGCTATAGAGTGACCTGGACTGTGGGCGGCTGACACGCGCACACACAGACACACACACACACACACACACACACACACATACAGTTACTGGAGGGCTACTTCATCTTAATATGCTATAATTTGTCTTCAGTTCTGTAGTTGTTCTTCTCTTTTTGCAAAGTTACCAGCTGCAGCACTTGCATGCACAGCTCCACCTGTGTCTGTACTCACATGTGTCTTCACCGCTGGCCGTCTGAATGTAATTAGCAGGTATGAAAGCAGCATCTCTGAGCAGGGGGTTTCCCAGCACAGCCCAGCTGACCCTAATGCATCCTGACATCCGCTCAGAACAATGCAGGCCGGGCCTCACCCTGGGAAACATATGCCAACACCGCTACCATCCAGCCGTTCGTGGGCCGCATGAGGAAAAGGCCCAACATTAATGCAGACGGACTCATGAAGTGCAAAATCAGCTAATGCCCTTTCACCAGACACAATGCCATGTGAGCAGACGGCTTCCTTGGGCTATCTATATAGGTCAGTGCCGAGCGCCCGTAATCTCACTTCAGATGAGCTTCCATGTTATTGGCTTGAGAGTGTTCCTTAATCAGAAGTGCTGAGATTGCAGCCGTTATATTTCTGGGAGGCAATCTTTCAGAGCAGGCACAAAGTATAATATTTTTAGATGTGCTTTCATGAGATTTGTGGTCAAATTTATATTACAAATCAGTAGAGTATTTTTAAACATCAAAGTGTTAATTTTTAAAATAATTTATTTAAAACTTTAGGCATACATTTTAAAAGATTGCAGTTAAACCATTTCATGGACCAACAAACAAACTATTCTTTTTTTTTTCCATCATCACTGACAAAAAGGTCAAATGAAGACTGACCAAGACTTTAATTCTACAAGAGATGCTGATCCAAAATGAAAAAAAAGTTTCACAGTTTGATTTCAGTCAGACTAAAATTGTACCAGTCTGGGGCTGGTTGCATAAACTGCTTAAACTAGTCTTAAATGTTTGTCATCTATCTATCTATATCTATCTATCTATCTATCTATCTATCTATCTATCTATCTATCTATCTATCTATCTATCTCTATCTATCTATCTATCTATCTATCTATCTATTTATATATCTATCAGACACAGTCTTAACATAGTGGCATCTTATGATATGGTTACTGTGTAAAAATGGCCTCAGGGAACTTCAGTAATTTTATGGTGACAAATTTGAGGCCACAAACACAAAATAAGTTCTGTCATGCAACTCTATATGGCACAGGCTGATAGGTCCTTCACATGCAATCACGTAATTTACGTGGCACAAACTGACTGGCTTCTGCTGATTGTACAGTCAATGAGATTGCTTGCTTTCATTTCAACATTCCAATAGTCTGGTTCAGTTTTTGCTGTAAGTTGGTCCTGCAGCACTGTCAGAGTTTCCCTGAAACCCTCCACCTCCCCCAGCACCACCTGTCTATATCTGCTATGGGATTTATATATATGGTTATTATTCAGGCAGCAACAACAGCATATCTTACATGCTCACAGCAATGTGTCTGTGTATCTATTACCAGTAGCGGGTCCATACATGCTCAGCATCAGCATGCGAAGCAGATCTAGTCCACCAAGACCAAATATATTAACAATGTCCTATTCATTAACATGCTCAAATTTAAATATGTATTATACTTTTTTTCCAACAATAATGATCAGCTTACTGTACATTATCCCTTAAATATTGTACATCTCTATTGTTTAATTGTATGTTCATTTTTTGCCCAGTCTGTGTCCAATAAGTCCTTTTGTCCACGGTCTCTAAGCCCATAAAACTTGTGTTCCCTCATGCCATCTCCTTGAAAGGCAAGGGCAGACAGGTGGGCAGTGAAAGACCAGGATGAGAGAGAGACCCCTGACACTAACCCTCATCTGAAAGCTCAACTGGCAGGATGCTGTCCTCCTAACAAATACCAGGGGGACACGAGCGTCCTGCAACTGCTGCCATTGCGTCCGAACATGGAGGGGGATGGCAGCACACACAGGCAGACAAACAGTGACAGGTTTTAAAGCTGTCTGACGGCTGGGCACAGAGTGGTGTCTATGCTCTGATTTTATTTATTGTGTGCTGAATGTCACTAGTGAATTAATGTCACTTCTCAATGTGAACAATTATATATGCAGAGTACCTTGAAAAAAATGCTATAAATAAGTAGTGTACAGCTACTGTACATTTTTTTCCACTTTGTGCATAAAATGTTAATGGTGTATGCCTGTTCTATGTGATTTCTGTGTTGTTTACTGTCTCGAGTTATATTCTGGTTTCTAGAAACAGGATTTGTACAGATTTTTAAGAGTGAAATTCATTATTCCTACAACAATCATGGCAGACTGTGTATCCCTCTGAGTGTTTAGATCACTTTGTGTACAGCGATGTATTTAAATAACAAATGCTGTCAATCAGGGCCGGATTATCAATAGACGGGATTGGGCGAGTGCCCTGGGGCACCAGCCAATAAGGGGGCACCAAGTGATTAAGATAATGACTAGACCTTTAAAATATTTGTCATGTTTTGTATACATATTATTTTGCTGGAAAAGATGCAGATACAAAATGAACAGTTAATGATACAATATATACAGAGAGAATATAAAATATATGCATATATAAAGAATTGCGATTGGGTCAGGTCCAGCCTGGTCTCATTGTTTATACGTAGGTATTAATATGTAACATTTACAAGCACGTACAATTTAGACGTATTTCAACGTTTAAAACGTACAAATCGCTACATATTTTTAGCTAAAAAACATAAGATATTTACGTATCTTTTATATCATTAAGATATTCATATTGATGCATTTAAATTATTTTATCAATAAGCGATTTAGATTTTTGACCCCTTAACCTACCCGCAAACCTAAACCTACCCATTTTATAGCAAATATAAAAGGATATAAAACGCAATTGACTGCAATATGTAGGAAAATAACCATTTTAGTAACAATAGCATTAAAAATATTTTTATAGTCGCTAATCCTACTCCTACCTCCAAACCTAAACATAACTATTTCTGTACAGTATAAGAAAAACATGACAGACAGATAAATGCAATTACAATAATTTATTTATTGCAAAAATGTCAAAAGCAGTACCAAAAGTAATCCAAATGACGATGCATTGCAGTCGCAGTCCTCTCTGGCGGAATACAGAAGGTTTGTGAGGTGCAGAGCAGAATTTATGTTGTTAATCACTGAAAATATCCCGATTATTCCTGCCGTAAAACCTGTAGTTTGAAGCAGCAACATTTGAATTTGTAAAGAGCCCGTCAGTCAGTGCGGGGTTTGCTGTTTACGGTCGCTGGACTCGCTGCTCGGGATGGAGATGAAGATCGACAAATAAAGGCTTTGATTTGGGTCTGTTCCCCGCAGTCGTATGGATTCGGAAGATTTTGATTACAGCGCATTTCATATTAAGCGAGTAAACAATTTAATAATGCAATTGAAAACATAAGGTCATTGATATGACAAATAAAAACAACAACAATGATAAAATGAATGAAGCGATTTCAATATTCATAAAGGTTCATTTTTAGGTGTCATCAAAATGTCATTTCTGTATGTTTAAATCCTGAAATTACGTAAGTATGTGTACGTTTAGTTGCAGAAAATACGTCAGTGTTGTACGACCCCTTAACCTACCCGCAAACCTAAACCTACCCATTTTATAGCAAATATAAAAGGATATAAAACGCAATTGACTGCAATATGTAGGAAAATAACCATTTTAGTAACAATAGCATTAAAAATATTTTTATAGTCGCTAATCCTACTCCTACCTCCAAACCTAAACATAACTATTTCTGTACAGTATAAGAAAAACATGACAGACAGATAAATGCAATTACAATAATTTATTTATTGCAAAAATGTCAAAAGCAGTACCAAAAGTAATCCAAATGACGATGCATTGCAGTCGCAGTCCTCTCTGGCGGAATACAGAAGGTTTGTGAGGTGCAGAGCAGAATTTATGTTGTTAATCACTGAAAATATCCCGATTATTCCTGCCGTAAAACCTGTAGTTTGAAGCAGCAACATTTGAATTTGTAAAGAGCCCGTCAGTCAGTGCGGGGTTTGCTGTTTACGGTCGCTGGACTCGCTGCTCGGGATGGAGATGAAGATCGACGAATAAAGGCTTTGATTTGGGTCTGTTCCCCGCAGTCGTATGGATTCGGAAGATTTTGATTACAGCGCATTTCATATTAAGCAAGTAAACAATTTAATAATGCAATTGAAAACATAAGGTCATTGATATGACAAATAAAAACAACAACAATGATAAAATGAATGAAGCGATTTCAATATTCATAAAGGTTCATTTTTAGGTGTCATCAAAATGTCATTTCTGTATGTTTAAATCCTGAAATTACGTAAGTATGTGTACGTTTAGTTGCAGAAAATACGTCAGTGTTGTACGTTTTATTGCCTGTAAAAAAGTAAGTAAATGTACGTTTTGTAGAACCACATCCAAAATGGGGGGGGCACTTTAAATGTGGTCACCCTAGGGCACTACACTGTGTTAATCCAGGCCTGCTGTGAATCATGTACATCACTGGTTCAGTTATTGGTCGCTCAGGCTTATTTAACAGCTCATCCAATCATCAAATAGATAAGCCAGGCTTCCAGTTGAGACGAAACATAGTGATTGAAAGTTTAAATGTTCAATGGATGTTTAATGAATAGACTACCATAGAGTTCTATTGAATCCCAGCTTCAGTGCTGCTCTACAGGAGTCCTTAGTACATATTCATGTAGATTAAAGCTAGGGTTTGAATGACTTCTGATTTTTTTAAAGTCAGCATTTATGTGATGAAGCCTAGCATTCAGTTGATCCAACACCAAACAAACACACCTGAACAAGCTAATCAAGGCCTTCCAGTCAGATTACTAGAAAGCTACAGGCAGGTGAGTTTGATCAGGGTTGGAGTTGACCTGATCTCCTGGGATCTTTAAAACCACATATTACAGAGGCTGCTATTGCAGCAACACGTTTATTTGTTTCAGTTTTGTGCGCTTTGCTGTCCGCTGCTCCTGACGCACCAATTCAGCACATTTTCCAGCGGAGATCATTGTGAGATTGCAGGACTGGAGGATGACAGCTCGAGTGTATTGCTTGTTGATTGCTGTTTTATCGTGTCTGTTCGGATACTTGAGCGTAACAGACGCTACTCGAACCACAGGTGAGAAGATCTGTTGACTTCATTACACAGCCTGAAGCAATGCAGAAATAAGTGACTCTCAGTCTTTGAAAGTAATTAACACCGTTTAGGAATGAGTAGGTTTTAAAATGCTTTTAATTTGGAGCAGAAAAATATGAAAAATTTGTACTAAGGTTTGAGACCCATTGCAAAACCCCTGATTTGTGAATGCTGAAACCGCACTCCCTGGCCTCCCCTAATGATCCTCTTGAATCCTCTAGTGGGCGGTTACTGTCCGGCGAAGCTGATGGTCGTGCCGTCCCGTCGAGGATGTTCTTCTGATGGAAACTGCTCTGGAGGACACAAATGCTGTCAATTTGACTGTGGGCCTGTTTGCGTGCCGCCTGTTTCAGTTAATAATGGATGATAGGTGGTCCTCCAAAAAGTTAAGCAGAGACCGAAATGTTATGTAAAACTTCTAACTTAAGTGAATGGAAGTGTTCCACATTCAGTGATGCCTTCTGTCATGTGTCTGTATAACGGCAAAGCCAGGAGAGTGTCCACCCCAATCATCTGGAAGAAGATCGTGTACCAGGTCCTGTAGGAGTGCCTCTAACTGTCCCAACAATAAGAAGTGCTGCAGCAATGGATGTGGACGTTACTGTACTGCTCCATATGCAGGTATTTGTGTTATGATGTTTTGATCAGTTGATGATAAATTGTCTTGTTGTTCTCGTCTAAAGTAGGTTTGAATTTAATCCCTTAGGATAGTTTTAAACACAGGATGGCTTTACAAAATAAAGAGGAATTATACTTAGAATATAATTCACTCTGTAGGTAAAAATTGCTATTCATGCTTTATATTGAAGTGGCATACTGCGTGAGTGTATGTGCATAAACTAAAGCTGACTGTCCATACAGTGAAGCCGGGTCAGTGTCCCGACCCGAAGAACATTCCACTGTGTGCTGAGAGCCGTTTCCATTATGGACTGTGTCCTGCCACACAGAGATGTTGCCCAACCACAAGGATATGGTCATGGAAGTGGATATGGTCAGGGAAGGGGTTATGGTCAGGGAAGCGGACGGAAGCGGTTATGGTCAGGGAAGAGGTTATGGTCAGGGAAGTGGTTATGGAAGCGGTCATGGTCGGGGTCAGGGAAGCGGTTATGGTCAGGGAAGCGGTCAGGGTCTGGGAAAAGGTAATGGAAGTGTTCATGGTCCGGGAAGTGGTCAGGGAAGCGGTTATGGTCATGGAAGGCGGTCCTGCTCAGGTAAGCGGTCCTGGTCAGGGAGGCGGTCAGGTAAGCGGTCCTGCTTAGGCAAGCGGTCCTGGTCAGGGAGGCGGTCAGGGGAGCAGAGATGGTGCTCAGGGAAGTGGTCCTGCTCAGGGAAGCAGTGACGGTGGTCAGGGAAGCGGTCCTGCTCAGGGAAGCGGTGATGGTCGGGGAAGCGATGACGGTCAGTGAAGCAATCAAGGTCAGGGATGTGGTCAAGGAAATGGTGGGGGATGTGGTTGCGGAAACGGTCGGGGATGTGGTCATTGATACGGTCATGGGAATTTTGCGTAACACCTACCAGGTTTTTTTTTTTCTTTCTCAGTTCAGTGTTCTATTCATATGGCATGTTTTCCCTGTTTGCTCAAACAGTTTAGAAAGATTTCCGCTCACTCACCCACCCTTCCCTCAAATAAAAAGAAAATGTTATGGCCAGGGCAGCGGTGATGGCCAGGGCAGCGGCCAGGGAAGGGGTTACGGCCAGGGCCAGGGCAGTGGTTCCGGCCAGGGCAGCGGACAGGGAAGCGGTTCTGGACAGGGAAGCGGTTCTGGACAGGGCAGCGGCCAGGGAAGAGGACAGGGAAGCGGTCAAGGGAATGGTCAGGGATGTGGTCGAGGAAATGGTCGGCGATGTGGACAGGGAAATTGTCAGGGATGTGGTCATTGATATGGTCATGGGAATAACACTGGATATCTTTTCAATTCAGTGCTTTATTCATATGGCATGTTTTCCCTGTTTGCTCAAACAGTTTAGAAAGATTTCCGCTCACTCACCCACCCTTCCCTCAAATAAAAAGAAAATTGCTTGATTTGAAGAGTTGGGGTTTTTTGGTATCATTTGGCTGTTTTCTCACATAACCGCTTTCTGGCATCAGTACTTTAAGTTCCTCTCCCTGAGACCTGGACATTTAGGAAAAAATATTGGCCCATTTTTGCACATTTATCCCATTTATTATTTATTTTATTTTTTTTAAAAAGTAAAATTTTAAAATTAATTTTTCTGTACTGTATCGGTTTAAGTATAATTTAAGTAGCTACTTTTTATATAATGGTGACACATGCAAACAGAGCGTTCAGTGTGCTGGCGTCCAGGTGCGGGTTAACAGGTGAAGTTTCTAGTTTCCTTAGTCTAGTCAAAGTCTTGCCTTGCCTGTTTTCTGATCTTCTGCCTGTGTATCTTGGATTAACCCTTTGCCTTGCTGTTTTGTCATGCCCTTTGGATTGTTCGCTGTTGATCGACCTACGCCTGTTTATCGGATTACTCTTGTGTCTTGCCCTCAATATACCTGTTGCCATTGTCTGACCCTCGCCTGTTTCTGACCATTCTAATGAATAAAGCTTTGCAAATGGATCCGCACATCTCTCGTCCCTCTAACGTCCTCCTTACAGTCCGCATAGGTGGAAATCCCGGTGGAAGCCCATTTAAGGGTTATTCCCCCTAAAAATATGATTTAAAAACCACGCTGTGCATTGTAAATAACAATGTTTTATACCTTAAATAATTGTGTAAGTAGTAAAACAACACAAACGGGGCAAAAATGCATTTTAAGTTTAGAAACATTGAGTCTCCCCCTCCCTTGCCTCACAGTGCTTTGGTCCAAATGCCTGCTTTCCTCTTTTACATCACCTACACTCACACTCTCCTGTGAGAGAGAACAAGGCCAATAGTCGTGGAACTCCAGTAAGTAAGGCGGTTTTATTCACTTAAACATCGGATGACGTGATTTTCTCTTTAATACAGATGCTGCCAATGTATTTTTCAATGAGTGCACTATGTTAGCAATAATAACGTTACCTGCTTGAGGGAAAGGGTTGCCAGGTATTCATAACAAAACCCGCCCAATTGCTACTCAAAACTAGCCCAAACTCCTATCCGTGTTTCGAGGGGGTCGCCCGGTAAAAATTGCGTTCCGGGGGATAAAATACACGCTATTGGGGTCGCTTCAACCCGCGGACATGGAAAAACAACCCGCGGCAACCGTGATAAAGTAGCCCAATTCCACAGGAAAACTGTGAACTTGGCAACACTGTGATGGACACAACGGACACGAGCGCTGTGTCGGCACGACAACAGCAAGTTGTCTAATTTGGCATGGCCTCCCTGCTGCACTAATAGTAGTAAGCCATTCCTCTGTGTATACATAGCCTTACAATTACAATGTTAGCTGTATTATTTGTGTCCCCTTCAAAAATTGCTCGAGAAATTTTTATTGCCCCCCCCCCCTACTGTTAGACGAAATTTACACCCCTGACTGTTATTAATTTACATTTTTAAAAGACCTGCAAAGACCTTTTGTTTAGTGATTGTAAATTTTACAATAGTTTCTTGTGCATGCATAATATATTTAAAGGTGCTTAAGTGAAATCAAGGAGTTTATAAGACTGGTTTATTCATTCTTTATACTGTAGACATGAAGAACATATCTGCGTTTGAGCATCAATGTCTGTAATGTGTGCTCTACGTGTGAAACTTTTAGGAATCTTATCCAAGTTGTAGGCTAGTCAATATTGGTCAGTCAATCGTATCTGACATAAGGATCCGCGAATGAAACTGTGACCACAAACACGTACCATTAACTTAAGTGAATTATATGGCAATAATCAGCAATATGCTTTCACACAAATAACTATTTTTTTTGAATGCTTCAATATGTGTTGACACAAATGACTTTGTATTTTTCTTTGATACAACATGGCACTGAGTTGTTAGAAAAGAAATGCGTAGAGATGTTATTGCCTGATGACGTCAGGAACCGATGAATCTGCTTTTTGAACCGGTTCATGCGTAGAGATGTTATTGCCTGATGACGTCAGGAACCGATGAATCTGCTTTTTGAACTGGTTCAATGAGCCGATCTGTCCGAAAAGAACCAGTCTGCGGAAATGAATCGGATTTTGCATCACAATTGTGGAAGTCCTTCAAAGATTTCTTATCCTGTTGCACCCTCTATATGACCAGTGACTAGTCAACGTCAAGCATAAAGCGTCATGGCAGAGCATTGAAGTCGATTAGTCGGTGCAACCCCTAATTGAAGCAGACCATGACTATGCAATGCTGCTTTTATTTCAAAAAGTTAAATGCACCAAGAACTATATTTAATATATAGAAAGGAGACCATATTACAGAATAGACAACATTTACAGCTTCCTGTGCTGTCTTCAAGATATTTCTACTGTTTTCAAGGTACCTATTATTTCTATTTAAATATGATTTTTCTAATTAAATAATTCCGCTTCAGTAAGGATGTTTAAATTAGGTTCAAATATGTACAACATGCATGCCTGCATCCTAATACTCATTCATAATCATTATTTTAATAGGACTTCACCAACACATTATGGGTGTATTCACACCTTTCTAGACGCGTTTCTAGCATTTGTAAAACTGCATTTTTCCATCTCAAAAATATATCTAAATTACGACCCATGCTCTCAATGTCAAATGCAGAAATGTTAATTCATGCAATCATGACCTCAAGGTTAGATTATTGTAATGCTTTATTGGGTGGTTGTTCTGCACGCTTAATAAACAAACTCCAGCTGGTCCAAAATGCAGTAGCTAGAGTTCTTACTAGAACCAGGAAGTATGAGCATATTAGCCCGGTTCTGTCAACACTGCACTGGCTCCCTATTAAGCATTGTATATATTTTAAAATCTATCTTATTACTTATAATGCCCGGAATGGTTTAGCACCTCAGTATTTGAACCAGCTCTTATTGCATTATAGTCCTCCACGACTAGATGGTCACTGCAGTCACCCAGATCCAGTCCGTATCCAGCCCAGTTGGTGGATCAGAATCTAGAGAGGACATCTACAGTCCTGAATGTCAGCGGAGATCAGGACAACTAGATGAGCCCCAGAGACAGATCCCAGTGAAGACTTTGTCTCCTAGACGGCCACCGGGACAAGACCACAGGAACCAGTTGAGTCCTCTGCATAATGTGACTTTGCTGCAGCCTGGAATTGAACTGCTGGTTCGTCTGGTCAGAGGAGAACTGGACCCCCGATTGAGCCTGGTTTCTCCCAAGGTTTTTTTCTCCATTCTGTCACCGATGGAGTTTTGGTTCCTCTGGCTTGCAATCAAGTCAACGATATTAAACTGAACTGAGCTGGATGAGGACATCACTCAATTCAATGATGAACTGCCTTTAACTGAAAATTGAGTGTTTACTATTATTATTGACATTTTCCTAATTAATGCTGTACAGTTGCTTTAACACAATCTGTATTGTTAAAAGCACTATATAAATAAAGGTGACTTGACTTG